>NW_026887649.1:0-88749 GCF_032173495.1 Musca vetustissima | reverse complement strand
CGCAAAAGTCCTTAAATATCTTTGGATTTGCACGAAATTTGGCATATTGTATTATTTTAAGGGAACCCCACCCATTCTCGATTTTAATTTGTCAAGATTTTCAATGGGCTGGTAAATCAATACCAATGCTTGTTAAGGTTTGTAACTTTGCACATATATAATTAAAGATTTAAAAAAGAAGAAAAATAATTTACAAAAAATTTTTGTTATTGTTTTGTTGTTGTTTTTTGTAATTAAAGAAAAGTCCTTATTTTTGATGGCGGGCATGATAACTCCTCACTGGAACATCGGAATCCGAAAATTCCAACGGTGTTAGAAAGAGTACATGACTGGCTCTCGTATGAACTAGGATTATTGACTTCGCTCTAAAATTAACAAAATGGTGGACCTTTGAAAAAATATTTTTGGAAAATCGCCGATTTTTTACCAAAAACCAAGTTAAAAAATAAGGAAGATCTTCACCGATTGGCTTTATCCTAGTTCATACGAGAGCTATACACTCCCAGAGAAACGTTGCAAAATTTGGAACCGATTGGATTATTAGTTTTTGAGTTATCGTGCCCGCCATTCGCAAAAAAATGTTTAGAGAAAAACGCGTTTAAAGTTTGAGAAGCCCTTCAGCCGTCACTTGATGCTGACACAATAAATCTGATATATCTTCAAGAGTTCTTGAGATTTTCACTTGAAATTTTGTAGAGACATTCTTTAATCAGTGTAGATTCGAATTATATCAACAAAAATTTTGACCCCGAGAATGGGGGGGTCCCCTTAAGTCTATAATAATGTGTGCTTAGTTTCGTGCAAATCGGTTTAGATTTAGATATAGCTCCCATATATATTTTCGTCCGATTTGATGTAAATAGTGATCCAAAGTCCCTATATATCATTCGATTTGCACGAAATTTGGTATAGCGCAATAAATTAAATATAGAATGACGTGTGTTAAGTTTCGTAAATATCGGTTCAGATTTACACATAGCTCTGATATATATATATATTAGGACCAGAATGATGTTTGCTAAATTTAGTGAAAATCGGTTCAGATTTATATATAGCTCCCATATATATTTTCGTCCGATTGAATATAATTGGTGCACCATAGTTCTTATATATCTTTCGTACAATTTTATGTCAATGTTTTGTTTTTCGAAAAGTTGACGTCTGTTAGGAGACTATGTTGAATATACCCAAAGTGGTGAAGGGTATCATATAGTCGGCCAGTCCGACTTTACTACTCTCCTTACAGGTCTTAATTCAAAACTGCGACACTTTTTTTAGAATCGACGGTGTATGGATTTTCCGTTTAGAATATCGCTTTGCAAAGAATATTTTTAACCATTTCGAAGAGTATACTAGGGACATGGATTTTTTTAACAATATTTTTGAGGATTATTACTAAACGTGTGGAATTTTTAATACATATTTTTGAGGGCCTGCAAGAGACGTGGATTTTCAAATAATTTTTTTTTTTTTTTTTTGAATTGGTGTCGTTTGCCTAGTTTTGTTTATCTTTGTTGTATTAGTTTGGCTGTAGGCTTTTTAAAAATTAAAAATCGTTATTAATTTTGATTTTTAATATTTATTGTTTCCAATATTTCGATTGGATTCTCCAATTCCCTGAGGATGATTGGAGAATCCAATCGAAATAAAAAAAATCAAAATTAAAAAAAAAAATTAAAAACATTTTTTTTTAATATTTTATGAGGATTAGTACATCCTGCGTGGATTTAAAATAAATGTATTTTTCATATAATACGTATTTACTTTTTTGAGAAACCGTAACGAAAACGATGTTACCCAAAATGTTAAAAAAATTAATTAATAAATAAACATCATATTTCAATGGAAGATTTTTAAAAACCCATTGTTTATTCGATTCTAACAGTTTTTGATGGACTTAAAAACTCCATTTTAATTTTCAAAAAAAAAAAAATCTAATGATTTTTTGGATAGCCATCCAAACTGAGTCGTGAAGTTTTGCGACTGCTCAGTATAAACTTTTAAATTTATATTTAAAATATTAACAACCCCGAAAATTTTAAAATTTACATATTATACGTGGGGTAGTAACCCTTCAAAATGGCGTCATCAAATAAATCCATTTTTTTAAAAAAGGTTAATTTTAAAATAAAAAAAAGATGGGGGTTGAAATTAGCATTTCTTTTCATAATATATGAAGCTTCATACCCTAATTTACATTTTTCTATTCAAATAGTGTTAGAAATATATTTGAACATTTTAAGGGTAAT
Organism: Musca vetustissima; assembly: GCF_032173495.1. Lineage (NCBI taxonomy): Eukaryota > Metazoa > Arthropoda > Insecta > Diptera > Muscidae > Musca > Musca vetustissima. The sequence goes on along the minus strand of NW_026887649.1, from coordinate 86,500 downwards.
TTCGACTCACATGGTTGTAGAGGTATGTTTTAGAACGTTATGGGTTAGATTTTGAAGACAACCTACCCACTCGCTTCCCTTACGATTTATTTCACCGATATTCACTAAAACAATTGTTTTTTTTTTATAAATATACCGACTACTGCATAAACGTTTGTGTCTGCATTAGAACTCCTCTTCTGCCAGTTCACCCATAAAACCCCTAGGATCATCAATCATATTCAAAATCATAAACGCCGTGTTATATCCAGAAAAGAAAAGAAAAGAAAAACGCAAATATTTTCTTTGGAAATTACACGGTATTTTGACAGTTTAATTTTGTTACAGTTTTCCCCCAAGGAAAAATCAAAATACTGATTAACATTTTTTTGCCTATTCCTCCGCATCACGCTGTCGTCACTGAGATTTGCCTGTCATCCAAACCGAAACATTGTATCCCAATATTCATCACTCCCATACCGAGAGCTTGGCTACATTTTGTGGATGGAATATTCTCTAATCAAGTGAGTAAATCAAATTTTGACAGATTATTGTAAATGGAAAATGGCCAGCAATTGTCCGGCCAGAGAGCCAGTCAGCCAAGCATCTATTCATCTATCTATCTTACGGATGACAATGGCATAGACGGCATGAAAATAAATGCAAAAATGTAGCAGAGCAAATGGTCATGGAGCTTATGGCGTCACCAAGAGCTATAAAGGACATCATGAATCTTCCACACACGCAAACACAAAGACACACACACATTCTCAAAATGCTTCTTTATGTATGTAAATGTTTTGAAAAATGATGTGTGTTTAGAATTTTTTTCTTAAACGTAAGTGTGTGTGTGTTATGTAGGCGTTTGTCAAATCCGAACAATTGGGAAAAGGAAAATTCAAAAGAGCTGAAATGATATGTGGCAGGCTATAGCCCAAAGCAGAAAAAGGTCCTTTATGAAATCTTCAAAGGCTACAAACATCCATTCATCATGACACTTGAAAGCCAGAAGACGAAGAAAGAGGAGGAGTGGGAGGAAGAAAAAATAGTTTCACTACGTCGTTGGATATTTATTATGCAAGCTCATGGCTGTCGAAACCAACCTTAACATATGTGTTCAAGGTGTACGAACATTTTACACAATTTAAGTGAGTGTTTGGCCGAGACACACTAGAGGCCGTGGCATGCTAATCTTAAAGGATATGAATATATATACGAGGATAGGCAACTAAGATTAGTTTCGCAAATGTTTTCAAGGACCAATGCAAGGCGTGGATTTTTTAAAGAATATTCTTTCAATATTTTCTCAAGGACCTTTCAGGCGTGGATTTTTTAAAGAATATTTTCTCAAGGATCAACACCAAGGCGTGGATTTTTTAAAGAATATTTTCTCAAGGATCAACACCAAGGCGTGGATTTTTTAAAGAATATTTTCTCAAGGATCAACACCAAGGCGTGGATTTTTTAAAGAATATTTTCTCAAGGATCAACACCAAGGCGTGGATTTTTTAAAGAATATTTTCTCAAGGATCAACACCAAGGCGTGGATTTTTTAAAGAATATTTTCTCAAGGATCAACACCAAGGCGTGGATTTTTTAAAGAATATTTTCTCAAGGATCAACACCAAGGCGTGGATTTTTTAAAGAATATTTTCTCAAGGATCAACACCAAGGCGTGGATTTTTTAAAGAATATTTTCTCAAGGATCAACACCAAGGCGTGGATTTTTTAAAGAATATTTTCTCAAGGATCAACACCAAGGCGTGGATTTTTTAAAGAATATTTTCTCAAGGATCAACACCAAGGCGTGGATTTTCTAAAGAATATTTTCTCAAGGATCAACACCAAGGCGTGGATTTTCTAAAGAATATTTTCTCAAGGATCAACACCAAGGCGTGGATTTTCTAAAGAATATTTTCTCAAGGATCAACACCAAGGCGTGGATTTTTTAAAGAATATTTTCTCAAGGATCAACACCAAGGCGTGGATTTTTTAAAGAATATTTTCTCAAGGATCAACACCAAGGCGTGGATTTTCTAAAGAATATTTTCTCAAGGATCAACACCAAGGCGTGGATTTTCTAAAGAATATTTTCTCAAGGATCAACACCAAGGCGTGGATTTTCTAAAGAATATTTTCTCAAGGATCAACACCAAGGCGTGGATTTTCTAAAGAATATTTTCTCAAGGATCAACACCAAGGCGTGGATTTTCTAAAGAATATTTTCTCAAGGATCAACACCAAGGCGTGGATTTTCTAAAGAATATTTTCTCAAGGATCAACACCAAGGCGTGGATTTTCTAAAGAATATTTTCTCAAGGATCAACACCAAGGCGTGGATTTTCTAAAGAATATTTTCTCAAGGATCAACACCAAGGCGTGGATTTTTTAAAGAATATTTTCTCAAGGATCAACACCAAGGCGTGGATTTTTTAAAGAATATTTTCTCAAGGATCAACACCAAGGCGTGGATTTTTTAAAGAATATTTTCTCAAGGATCAACACCAAGGCGTGGATTTTTTAAAGAATATTTTCTCAAGGATCAACACCAAGGCGTGGATTTTTTAAAGAATATTTTCTCAAGGATCAACACCAAGGCGTGGATTTTTTAAAGAATATTTTCTCAAGGATCAACACCAAGGCGTGGATTTTTTAAAGAATATTTTCTCAAGGATCAACACCAAGGCGTGGATTTTTTAAAGAATATTTTCTCAAGGATCAACACCAAGGCGTGGATTTTTTAAAGAATATTTTCTCAAGGATCAACACCAAGGCGTGGATTTTTTAAAGAATATTTTCTCAAGGATCAACACCAAGGCGTGGATTTTTTAAAGAATATTTTCTCAAGGATCAACACCAAGGCGTGGATTTTTTAAAGAATATTTTCTCAAGGATCAACACCAAGGCGTGGATTTTTTAAAGAATATTTTCTCAAGGATCAACACCAAGGCGTGGATTTTTTAAAGAATATTTTCTCAAGGATCAACACCAAGGCGTGGATTTTTTAAAGAATATTTTCTCAAGGATCAACACCAAGGCGTGGATTTTTTAAAGAATATTTTCTCAAGGATCAACACCAAGGCGTGGATTTTTTAAAGAATATTTTCTCAAGGATCAACACCAAGGCGTGGATTTTTTAAAGAATATTTTCTCAAGGATCAACACCAAGGCGTGGATTTTTTAAAGAATATTTTCTCAAGGATCAACACCAAGGCGTGGATTTTTTAAAGAATATTTTTGAAGGACCTATAAGAAGGCGTGAATATTTTAAGGAATATTTTTAAAGGACCTATAACAAGGCGTAAATCTTTTAAGGAATATATTTTAAGGACCTATAACAAGGCGTGAATATTTTAAGGAATATTTGTGAAGGGAAAATATCCTTTTTGTTCATTGAGATTTTCTAACCTAGTTTTAGCAACCCTCATATCTTTTCAATGCCATTAACTCTGTTTTTCTTCTGCTGTTGTTGTTTTTGTTATTTTGAAATTAATGAAAGTTCACTTCGTTTTTACATAGAATTCGTATTTGTTTGTCTGCTGGTAAATGCCACCACCAGCCACTACCCCTCTACTCGGACATTCATTGTTAATGATATAAAAAACGATCCACTTAGGTATGCATACATGTCTCGAGTCCGATGAGGAATTACCATCCAGGCATTGGTAATAGTAACCATTGCTGCCAGGAGAAACAAACTATGGCCCCATCTGTCAAAGGATGCTGTTTGACGTTCAACCACTTTCTGCTGCTGTTGCTTCATGTTGTTGTGGTTGGCTGAGTTGTTGTAAATTCATCAGCACATGGGGTTATCTGTCTCTACTGGTTTCAGCTTCGTATATGATGAACGTATGCCATTTCTCTAGAGTTTTATTTGTATATGTGTGTTCTGCCTTCTCTTGTCTTCCTTTTTCATATTCTAACATTTAAAGTGGCTCATCTAACGTGTGATGGAATATCCTGATTGCAGGAAGCTGAAGTATTTTCGAAGAGTTTAATGGTCAGTTTCCCCCCTCCTCGGGTAAATTAAGTTTTGTTTTGTTGCCTCGTTTGACAAGAAGGAAGAAACTCTGTTCTTATGGAAATGATTAATGAATTTGTATGTAAATTTAGCTTGAGGGGTAAAACGTTGAAGGTCTTTAAGAAATGAAGCAAACATTTTTACTATTGAATAAATATATTTTTTATACCTTATTGTATAAAAACACAATATTTTAAAAAATCCACGCCTTGAGTAACTATGGAAAAATCCAGGAATTGAGTAACTACCGAACGCATTATTAAACCAGTATAGTCGGACGGGGCCGACCATAACATACCCTACACAACTACCACGGAACTCTAACTTTCTGCGGATTTTTATTCCGAGCCTGGGCAATATTTCGTGATAGTTGCAGCCTGTTGCCCTATAAGAAATAAACAGCACTTCTTCCTTACCCTGACATATATACCAAATATTACTAATATTTAGTACAGCCCTTCTAATTACTTGTCCAGATTACCTTCACCGTGGTTTGTGTTCGACTTTCAATTGTGGCCTATAGATCGACTCGAAAAAACACAAAAAGTTAAGTTTTTCGTCCAATTCATCACAAAATTAATATCTGATCATCACCGAAAATTATAGTCGTTAAAAGCGATCAGCGATATATTTCTGCCCTCTAGTGTGGTAACGTGTTACTAAATAATATATGAATACATAAGCACCTGTAAATATGTAAGTGTAACTTCCACATCCGAGTACATACGACAATATAATTGGTATCAATTTAAAGGTCAACCACTCCTATACTATCAATTTATCGTGTCTATGTCCTTACTTACTTAGCTGACATGTTACAGAACGGTTGTTCCATAAGCTGAGCTTAAAAAAGATTTCGCAAAAAAAATGCGCAAGTCCACCAATTTGGAAGACCACGTTACAAGATGTTGTTTTCTACTTGGTCTTTCCATCTAATTGGTGGCCTTCCCCTTCTACGGGAACCATCAGTAGGCTCGTTTTTATATGCCTTTTGATCTGGGGCTTTCTCATTCATCAGCACAACATGGCCTAGCCACCGTAGTCGCTGCAGCTCAATACGACTGACTATGTCGATGTCCGCGTATAAATGGTAAAGCTCGTGGTTCATTCGACGCCGATTTTCACCGTCGACGCAGATCGGCCCGTAGATCTTTCGGAGAATTTTTCTCTCAAACACCCCAAGAGCTGCCTCATCTACTTGCGCAAGTACCCATGCTTCTGATCCATATAATAGCACGGGTAGTATCAGCGTCCTGTAAAGTGTGAGCTTGGTCTGGCGAGAGGTGGCCTTGTTTCTAAACTGCTTATTTAGGCCATAGTAGCATCTGTTGGCCATCACAATCCTTCTCCGAATTTCAAAACTGATGTCATTCGTTTTATTTATGGCGGTACCAATCTTTAACTACAGTTGGTCCGAGTCTACTGGACATCTTGCGCGTTGATACTATCAGCTTGGTCTTCTCGCCGTTTACTGCCAGACCCACTTTGGCAGACTCCTTTTCAATTTGTTCAAAGGTGGCTGTTACCGCTCGCAATGTTCGACCCATTATATCGATGTCATCGGCGTAGGCGAGTAACATGTGTTGTTTGGTGTACAGAGTGCCATTTCTGTTCACCTTTGCGTCTCGTATGACCTTTTCCAACAGGATGTTAAAAAGATCACACGACAAACTATCACCTTGTCTGAATCCTCGTTCGGTATTGAACGGCTCCGATAGGTCCTTTCCGACTTTAAATGCTGACCTTGTGCCACTTAAAGTTATCCTGCATAGCTGTATTAATTTTGCAGGAATGCCGAACGTAGACATGGCTTTAAACACCTCTGAACGGATAGGGCTGTCGAATGCGACTTTATAGTCGATAAATAGGTGGTATGTGTCGATGTGTTTTTCGTGGGTCTTTTCCAGGACTTTGAGCAGAGTGAAAATCTGGTCAATGGTGGATTTGCCAGGTCTGAAGCCGCATTGGTATGGTCCGATGATGTCATTGACCATTGGCTTCAATCGTTCACACAGCACACTGGATATCACTTTATATGCGATAGGAAGGAATCAGCTGGTGCATGCTCCTGACCAGCATCTAGCCACCAGTCTTGAATAGTTCGGCTGGTAACCCATCGGCTCCTGCTGCTTTGTTGTTCCTGAGCCGATTAATTGCTTTTATGACCTCATCTAGGCTAGGTGGTATACACTCTATACCATCATCTCTTATTGGTTCTGGGTTGTCTTCTTCGTCGCCACTATTAGACACTTGAAGCTTTTCGAAATGCTCCTCCCAGATCCTCAACACGCTATCTGTATCTGTCACCAGGTTTCCTTCTTCATCATACATACAGGAGGATGTGCCTGCACCAAAGACTTCGGTTTGGTGTTTTACTCGTTGGTAAAATTTCGGACTTCATTCTGACCCCTGTACATCTCGATTTGCTCACGTTCACGTTTTTCTTGTTCTTTCCTCTTTTTTCTGAAAACACGTTTATCGATGTTTATCAAAACAGGCATGCTTATTCTTTGGCCCGACCCTCTTCTCCATGCAAAAATTCGCGGTGTTTGGGCCATAATTGCGGCCTCTGGAGCGACCAGAAAAATCGACAAAAATAAAGTTTTTGGTCCATTTCATCCCCTAAATATTAACCGATATCTACCAAAAGCAATAGGGGTCTTCCTTGACCAACACCCTTCCTACATGCAAAATTTCGTGAAGATTGGTCCATAACTGTGGCATGTATCGTGTTTACAAATTATAATAGACAGACGGACGGACGGACACACATGTTTAGATCGACTCAGCTAGTCGAGATATGACGATCGGTATACTTAAAGGTGGGTCTAGGACCAAAATTTCGCGGCGTTACAAACTTTTGGGGCTGCACAAAGCTATAATACTCTGACAACATAGTTGTGTAGGGTATAAAAATCGGACCAATATATATACGGGAGCTATATCTAAATCTGAACCGATTTTCACTAAACTGTGCACACATTCTACACCCAATACAGTACCCTAAGCCGAATTTCGAGCAAATCGATTGATATATAGGTATTTAGTGCACCATTTGCAAAAAATCGGACCATTATATATACGGGAGCTATACCTAAATCTGGACCGATTTCCCCCAATTTCAATAGGGTTCGTACTTTGACCAAACAGTTGAGCTGTACCAAATTTCATCCAAATCGGATTATAAATGCGACCTGTACTTTTTTACAATTTAACAGACGGACATGCATTAATCGACTTTGAAAGTAATTCTATGCATATTCTCAAAAGGAATCATGTGTCTATCTCGTTTCCTTTTGCCTGTTACAAACATATGCACAAAGACATAATACTCTGTACCACAGTGTGGTGAAGGGTATAAAAATCCACGTCTTGAATAACTATGGAAAAATATTTCTAAAAAATCCACGCCTTGAGTAACTAAAGAACGCATTATTAAAAAAACCAACGCCGATTTTTCTTCTTCTTTATTTTATGTCATTTCAATTTAATCTTGCGGATGTGAATAATTTTACAATTTATTCATAACACCAAAACAGTGACATGTGCAAAAACATAACGAAAAATAAGTCATGACAACAAAAGTGCTGAAGAAAACAATAACACATACATCCACACCTCACATACACCCCCACCCACCACACACACACCCACACTCTCGTGAATGCATGAAAGCGCCAAGGATTAAAACAACTGTCACGTAAATGGAAATCTTGTGGCAGAAACGACAACAAAACAAGGAGGAAAAACTTTTCACAGCTAAACAACAAAACAATGGCAACCGCAAGAACAGCAGCAGCAACACGGAAAACTGGAAAATAAACGACAGTCAAAAGAATTTGAAAAAATATATGAAAATAAAGCAAAAATGGATTTTCATAATAACAACAATAGCATGCATTCAGAACCAAATCAGCAGCAGCATCCGTAACGTCATCATAAGCGAGTTCAGCAAAATCCACAAAGCCTTGGCAGTTCCCGCAAGGAAATATTTTTTCATACCACCGAACATGAACTCAATTTTTTGGTGTAAGGGTGGCGAAAAGGAAACGAATGCCTGACTGCGGGCTGGCTTGGCTGGTCAATGTAAAGGTCGAGTGAGAATTATTGGGTGGTTATGCTAAAGGTCGCAGCCAGCCATTCAGCCATCTAGACACATCATAACTAACCCAGTGCCCCCTTACGCTTCTCGAATAAAATCTACATTTCAGGGGTAGGGGGATATGGTAAATGTGGTCAGTTGTTAAGAAATTTTGAATGTCTCTATACACGAGAGTAAGTGTGTGCGGGAATGGATTGTTGAGTTTGGCTGCTGCCACGGCTTTGTGAGAATATAAATGTATTTGTGGTGGTGGCATTATGAAAAATTACTTGCTTACATATATTTCGAGTATAGTAATAATTTTACAATAATAAATATGAATTTATTTACGTGCTCCACCATAACGTAGAGGGGGTGGTGTACCACGTCGAAGCTAGCGAAAAATATATATGAGCAGCTATCATGGAAATGGAAATATTCCAAATCCTCTTTGTATATATATGAAGTTATTTATATACAATAAAGCATTCGACAGTGGAAAGATAAAATATCGTGGATTTTTTTTAAAATTTTTTCAAGGATTTATACAAAAACCAGTAAGGAAAGTAGTAAAGTCGGACGGGGCCGACTATATGATATCCTTCACCACTATGGGTATAATAAACAGGACTATTAACATGAAATTGGATGAAATAAAATATGTAATATTTATCTAAATGTGAATCCACCTAGATCTATCCATAAACATGTCATTCAATCTGGACCGATTTTCTCGAAACTTGGCAGACATCACTCTAGGCTCAATTCAGTACGTTATGCCAAATTTGGTGCAAATTGAAAAATATATAGGGACTTTGGTGCACCATTTACCTTAAATCGGACGAAACTATATATGGGAGCTATATCTAAATCAGGACCGATTTTCACGAAACTTCGCAGACATCATGCTATGCTCAATTCAGTGACTTATGCAAAATTTCGTGCAAATCGACAGATATATAGGGTCTTTGGTGCACCATTTACCTTAAATCGGACGAAAATATATATGGGAGCTATATCTAAATCCGAACCGATTTTTCCCAATTTCAATAGGGTTCGTCCTTGGGCTAAACAAATGAGCTGTGCCAAATTTCATCCAAAGCTATAATACGCTTTGGATGAAATTTGGCAATGCGACCTGTACTTTGTTTACAATTTAACACCAACAGACGGACGGACATGCATAAATCGACCCAGAAAGTGATTCAATGCATATTCTCAAAAGGAACCATGGGTCTAACTCGATTATTTTTGTCTGTTGCAAAAATAAGCACAAAGACATAATAGCATGTACCACAGTGAGGTGAAGGGTATAAAAAGGTGTGGGTGGCGTAGGGGATGATAGATACCAAACAGCGGCTCTGATTGTCTTTGACATGGCGAAGTCCAGGCTTATCTTCGTCTCTCTTTCATCTCAATTGTGGACACTGACCTCCCCGCGGTGTCACCTGGGGTAACTATTTTCATCATCCATTGAAATAGTGAGCGGCACATGAATTCACCCATAAGAACTATAAAAAAATGGGTTGAGGCGTCGGTTTAGTTGCCGACACTTGGAAACCCCCTCTTACTATGAAAAAGCAACGAAAAAGAATGATCGATGCGAGGAGCCAATATCGATTCGGACCATTACCTAGTGGCAGCCAAGGTTCGCACCCGTCTTAATGTAGCAGCAAAGGTGCGATCTAACACAACAGGGAAAATCGACGTCGAAAAGCTGCAAACACAACATGTAGCAAAGGCCTACACAGCTCAACTTACCCACCTGCTTGACGAAATCACTTCTTGTCCCGATAATAGTATAGAAGCACAATGGCAAAGAATTGCCCACTCCCTACAAAATGCAGCAAAAGTAACACTTGGGTACCAAAAACCACCACCAAGAAACCCATGGTACGATCAGGAGTGTCATAATGCTACTGATGTGAAAAAAACGCAGCGTATAGGGCAACTCTGCAGACAATAGCAAAAAGTAATGCGATGGAGAATTGTCGGGAGAAAAGAAGAGAGGAGAAACGTATTTTCAGAAAAAAGAAGAAAGAGCAAGAAAAACGTGAGCCTGAGCAAATCGAGATGTACAGGAGTCAGAATGAAATCCGAAAGTTCTACCACAAACACAAAACCGAAGATTTTGGTGCAGCACATCCTCCTGTAGAGATGAAGAAGGAAACCTGGTGCCAGATACAGACATATTGCTGAGGATTTGGAAGGAGCGTTGAAGAGGATACCCCAGAACCAATAATAGATGACTGTATAGAGTGTATACCACCTAGCGAAGATGAGGTCAGAATAGCAATCAATCGGCTGAAGAATAATAAAGCAGCAGGTGCCGATGGGTTACAAGCTGAACTATTCAAAACTGGTGGTCAGATGCTGGTAAGGAGCATGCACCAGCTGTTTAGTACAATTTGGCTAGAAGAATGCACGCCCAATGATTGGGACCTCAGCAATACGATATGTGCTAACTATAGAGGAATTAGCCTTTTTCCCATCGCATATAAAGTGCTATCCACTGTGCTGTGTGAACGAAGCCAATGGTCAATGACATATTTGGACCATACAGATGTGGATTCAGACCTGGCAAATCCACCATTGACCAGATTTTCACTCTGCGCCAAATCCTAGAAAAGAAAACCACGAAAAACACATCGACACATTCCACCTATTCTGCGACTATAAAGCCGCATTCGAAAGTCCTATCCGTTCAGAGGTGTTTAATGCCATGTCTGCGTTTGGAATTCCTGCAAAATTAATTCGGCTTTGCAGGATAAATTTAACTGGCACAAGATCAGCAGTTAAAGTCGGAAAGGACATCTCGGAGCCATTTAATACCGAACGAGGATTCAGACAAGGTGACAGTTTGTCGTGTGACCTTTATAACATCCTGCTGGAAAAGGTCATACGAGAGGCAAAGTGAACAGAAATGATACTCTGTACACATGGGTCCAACATTGAGAGCGGTAACAGCCACCTTTGATCAAATTGAGAAGGATTCTGCCAAAGTTGGTCTTGCAGTAAACGGCGAGAAGACCAAACTGATGGTGTCAACGCGCAAGACGTCCAGTAGACTTGGACCAACTGTGGAACTTGAGAACTACAGCTTCGAGGTAGTCAAAGATTTTTTATACCTTGGTACCGCCATAAATAAAACAAATGACATCAGTTTTGAAATTCGGAGAAGGATAGTGGCCAACAGATGCTATTATGGTCTGAGCAAACAAATCAAAAGCAATGCCACCTCCCGCCAGGTCAAACTCACACTTTACATGACGCTGATATTACCCGTGCTGTTATATGGATCTGAAGCATGGGTACTTACGCAAGCAGATGAGGCAGCTCTTGGTGTGTTTGAGAGAAAAATTCTCCGAACGATCTATGGACCGATCTGCGTTGACGGTGAATATCGGCGTCGAATGAACCGCGAGCTTTACCAGCTATTCTCGGACATCGGCATTGTTAGACGTATTGAGCTGCAGCGACTACGTTGGCTGGGTCATGTTGTGAGAATGGATGAAGATGCCCCAGCCCAAAAGGCATATAAAAGCGAACCAGCTGATAGCTCGCGCAGAAGGGGAAAGCCACGAATAAGATGGAAAGATCAAGTCGAAGACAATATCGCCGAAAATGGTATTTCAAATTTTAAAAACTGCGCAAAAGATCGATGCGCCTGCAAATCTTTTTTAAGCTCGGCTTATGGAACGAAAGTTCTAACACAAGCCAGCTAAGTAAGTAATACAAGGCGTGAATTTTTTAAAGAATATTTTTTTCAGGGACTTTTATAAGGCGTGGATTTTTTAAAGAATATTTTTTTCAGGGACTTTTATAAGGCGTGAATTTTTTAAAGAATATTTTTTTCAGGGACTCTCAGAGGCGTGGATTTTTTAAAGAATATTTTTTTCAGGGATTTTTACAAGGCGTGGATTTTTTAAAGAATATTTTTTCAGGGACTTTTATAAGGCGTGGATTTTTTAAAGAATATTTTTTCAGGGACTTTTATAAGGCGTGGATTTTTTAAAGAATATTTTTTCAGGGACTTTTATAAGGCGTGGATTTTTTAAAGAATATTTTTTCAACGGGTCATCATCATTTATTAAAGAATATTTTTTTGGAGACTAATACAAGGCGTGAATTTTTTAAAGAATATTTTTTTCAGAGACTTTTATTAGGTGTGGATTTTTTAAAGATGATTTTTTCGGGGACTTTTATAAGGCGTGGATTTTTTAAAGAATATTTTTTTTTTCAGGGACTAATTCAATTCTTTTTTCCACTGTATTTCTGTATAATAAATAATATATAAATCCTCATACTTCAACCAAGACCCCACAAAAAATACATGTAAAATATTTCCACTCGAATAGAGGGAGACCGAAACAAGGATAGCAACAAAAAGTAAATAAATTATAAAATTATTTCAGCATAATAACATGTCAAAATGCTTTCCGTTTCCTGTAAAGTTTATCACACAAGCAGACACTTGGAAAATTTGACAGTCTGTGCAATACAGCTGAACAAAATAGACTCACACACATACCAAATAAGATATTGTTGTATGTGCTGCTACATTTTTGGCATATCTACCGCAATTTGGGGGTTAGATTTTTGTTGTGTCTTGCAACTTTCGACATTTTTTTGGTAAGGAATATGACATCAAGTGTCCATTTTTATTTGTGGTAATCTTTCACAAAGGATTTGCAACCAAACACTCGCTTGGTCGCTCTTTCATTCAAATCTTGGGATAAAGGTAGCAAGGGAATTTGAAATGTTGTAGATAATATGGATATGATAGGGAAAAACATTCAGGGAAAATATTCCCTAAAAAAATATACTTTAAATTATCCACTCCTATTGTGATCCAGGTATAGGTCCTTGAAAAAATATTCTTTACAAAATCCACGCCTTGTATAGGTCCTTGAAAAAATATTCTTTACAAAATCCACGCCTTGTATAGGTCCGTGAAAAAATATTGTTTAAAAAATCCACGCCTTGTATAGGTCCTTGAAAAAATATTCTTTAAAAAATCCACGCCTTGTATAGGTCCTTGAAAAAATATTCTTTAAAAAATCCACGCCTTGTATAGGTCCTTGAAAAAATATTCTTTACAAAATCCACGCCTTGTATAGGTCCGTGAAAAAATATTGTTTAAAAAATCCACGCCTTGTATAGGTCCTTGAAAAAATATTCTTTAATAAATCCACGCCTTGTATAGGTCCTTGAAAAAATATTCTTTAAAAAATCCACGCCTTGTATAGGTCCTTGAAAAAATATTCTTTACAAAATCCACGCCTTGTATAGGTCCGTGAAAAAATATTGTTTAAAAAATCCACGCCTTGTATAGGTCCTTGAAAAAATATTCTTTAAAAAATCCACGCCTTGTATAGGTCCTTGAAAAAATATTCTTTAAAAAATCCACGCCTTGTATAGGTCCTTGAAAAAATATTCTTTACAAAATCCACGCCTTGTATAGGTCCGTGAAAAAATATTGTTTAAAAAATCCACGCCTTGTATAGGTCCTTGAAAAAATATTCTTTACAAAATCCACGCCTTGTATAGGTCCTTGAAAAAATATTCTTTACAAAATCCACGCCTTGTATAGGTCCTTGAAAAAATATTCTTTACAAAATCCACGCCTTGTATAGGTCCGTGAAAAAATATTGTTTAAAAAATCCACGCCTTGTATAGGTCCTTGAAAAAATATTCTTTACAAAATCCACGCCTTGTATAGGTCCTTGAAAAAATATTCTTTACAAAATCCACGCCTTGTATAGGTCCTTGAAAAAATATTCTTTACAAAATCCACGCCTTGTATAGGTCCGTGAAAAAATATTGTTTAAAAAATCCACGCCTTGTATAGGTCCTTGAAAAAATATTCTTTAAAAAATCCACGCCTTGTATAGGTCCTTGAAAAAATATTCTTTAAAAAATCCACGCCTTGTATAGGTCCTTGAAAAAATATTCTTTACAAAATCCACGCCTTGTATAGGTCCGTGAAAAAATATTGTTTAAAAAATCCACGCCTTGTATAGGTCCTTGAAAAAATATTCTTTACAAAATCCACGCCTTGTATAGGTCCTTGAAAAAATATTCTTTACAAAATCCACGCCTTGTATAGGTCCTTGAAAAAATATTCTTTACAAAATCCACGCCTTGTATAGGTCCGTGAAAAAATATTGTTTAAAAAATCCACGCCTTGTATAGGTCCTTGAAAAAATATTCTTTAAAAAATCCACGCCTTGTATAGGTCCTTGAAAAAATATTCTTTAATAAATCCACGCCTTGTATAGGTCCTTGAAAAAATATTCTTTAAAAAATCCACGCCTTGTATAGGTCCTTGAAAAAATATTCTTTAAAAAATCCACGCCTTGTATAGGTCCTTGAAAAAATATTCTTTACAAAATCCACGCCTTTATAGGTCCTTGAAAAAATATTCTTTACAAAATCCACGCCTTGTATAGGTCCTTGAAAAAATATTCTTTACAAAATCCACGCCTTGTATAGGTCCTTGAAAAAATATTCTTTACAAAATCCACGCCTTGTATAGGTCCTTGAAAAAATATTCTTTAAAAAATCCACGCCTTGTATAGGTCCTTGAAAAAATATTCTTTAAAAAATCCACGCCTTGTATAGGTCCTTGAAAAAATATTCTTTACAAAATCCACGCCTTTATAGGTCCTTGAAAAAATATTCTTTACAAAATCCACGCCTTGTATAGGTCCTTGAAAAAATATTCTTTACAAAATCCACGCCTTTATAGGTCCTTGAAAAAATATTCTTTACAAAATCCACGCCTTGTATAGGTCCTTGAAAAAATATTCTTTACAAAATCCACGCCTTGTATAGGTCCTTGAAAAAATATTCTTTACAAAATCCACGCCTTGTATAGGTCCTTGAAAAAATATTCTTTACAAAATCCACGCCTTGTATAGGTCCTTGAAAAAATATTCTTTACAAAATCCACGCCTTGTATAGGTCCTTGAAAAAATATTCTTTACAAAATCCACGCCTTTATAGGTCCTTGAAAAAATATTCTTTACAAAATCCACGCCTTGTATAGGTCCTTGAAAAAATATTCTTTACAAAATCCACGCCTTTATAGGTCCTTGAAAAAATATTCTTTACAAAATCCACGCCTTGTATAGGTCATTGAAAAAATATTCTTTAAAAAATCCACGCCTTGTATAGGTCATTGAAAAAATATTCTTTAAAAAATCCACGCCTTGTAAAGGTCATTGAAAAAAATATTCTTGTATAGGTCCCTGAAAAAGTATTCCTTAAAAAATTCGCGCCGTGTATAGATCCCTGAAAAATATTCCTTAAAAAATCCACTCCTTGTGTAGGTCCCTGAAAAATATTCCTTTAAAAAATCATGTCTTGTATAGGTCCCTGAAAAAATATTCCTTAAAAAATTCGGGTCCTGTATAGATCCCTGATAAATATTCTTTAACAAATCCACGCCTTGTATAGGTCCCTTTAAAAAAATCCACGTCTAGTACTTTTAAAAAATCGATGCCTTGTATAGATCCCTGAAAAAATGTTTTCCCGTTTTATTCCAACATTCTCTCCCCATGAATTTCTTTTTGTGATTGTTGTTATTTTTCCCATTTTTTTTTTTTAGTTTTCCACAAAATCCATTGAGAATTTGCACATTGTTTATTTTCATGTTTTCTTTGAATTATTTTTTTGCTTTCTTTAACAAAAGGTCGAGTGGTGGTGTAGGTGGGGGTAGTAGAAACACTCACATACACATTCATTTGCTTTGTAACAGTTTTTTCCAAATAGTGGATTCTGTTTTTGGGTCTGTCCAGCCAACAAAAAGTGTCCTTTATTATTCACATGTGTATGAGGTCACACACGCATGTAATTTCATGCATTTCATGCCATTACAATTTAAAATAACAATTCACATCTCCCACCCCCTAACCATCCTTCTCACTACATGATTTCCTTTTGTTCTGCGCTGAAACAGTTCGTTTGTCCCTTTTGTCGTCCAGACATACTCGTGTGTATAACTTTTCAACTTTGTCCCACCCTCCAAACAAAAAACACACACATAATCAAAAAAATTTTAAATTTATGAGTTTTACAGCACATCAGAGAGACATTTATTTTGCAAAATCAAGTTAATCAAAAACTGAAATATTTTTTTTGGGGAAAAAATTGTATTTTTTAAATAAATGAAGGCATATTTTTAATAGAGTTGCAAAACGTATACTTCGTTAAAAAAATAAATGAGAATTTATGTTTATTATTTGTGGGTCACTAGGGGGTTGTGAATTTTGAAATATTGTGAAAGCCATTAACATGGAAAAGAGAAATTTAGTAGTACCTTAAAAAATATTCCTTAAAAATCCAGGCCTTGTGTAGGTCCCTGAAAAAATAGTCCGTAAAAATCCAGGCCTTGTGTAGGTACCTGAAAAAATAGTCCTTAAAAGTCCAGGCCTTGTGTAGGTCCCTGAAAAAGTAATCTTTAAAAATCCACGCTTTCTAAAGGTCCCTGAAAAAATAGTCCTTAAAAATCCACGCCTTGTGTAGGTCCCCGACAAAATCGTCCCTAAAACCACACGCTTTGTATAGGTCCCTGAAAAAATAGTCCTTAAAATCTATGCCTTGTATAGGTCCCTGAAAAACTAATCTTTAAAAATCCACGCCTTGTATAGGTCCCTGAAAAACTAATCTTTAAAAATCCACGCCTTTTAAAGGTCCTTGAAAAAATAGTCCTTAAAAATCCAGGCCTTGTATAGGTCCCCGACAAAATCGTCCTTAAAAACCAACGCTTTGTATTGGTCCCTGAAAGAGTAGTCTTTAAAAATCCACGCCTTTTAAAGGTCCCTGAAAAAATAGTCCTTAAAAATCCACGCCTTGTGTAGGTCATCGACAAAATCGTCCTTAAAAACCCACGCTTTGTATAGGCCCCTGAAAAAGTAGTCCTTAAAATCCACGCCTTGTATAGGTCCCTGAAAAATTAGTCTTTAAAACTCCACGCCTTTTAAAGGTCCTTGAAAAAGTAGTCATTAAAAAATTCACGCTTTGTATGGGTCCTTTAAAAAATAGTCATTAAAAATCCAGCGTCGTAAAGGTCCATGAAAAATAGTCATTAAAAATCCACGCCTAGGATGGCCCTGAAAAAAATATTCTTTAATAAATCCACGCCTAGGATGGCCCTGAAAAAAATATTCTTTAAAAAAAACGCCTTATTCTTTAATAAATCCACGCCTAGGATGGCCCTGAAAAAAATATTCTTTAATAAATCCACGCCTAGGATGGCCCTGAAAAAAATATTCTTTAATAAATCCACGCCTAGGATGGCCCTGAAAAAAATATTCTTTAATAAATCCACGCCTAGGATGGCCCTGAAAAAAATATTCTTTAATAAATCCACGCCTAGGATGGCCCTGAAAAAAATATTCTTTAATAAATCCACGCCTAGGATCGCCCTGAAAAAATATTCTTTAATAAATCCACGCCTAGGATGGCCCTGAAAAAAACATTCTTTAATAAATCCACGCCTAGGATGGCCCTGAAAAAAATATTCTTTAATAAATCCACGCCTAGGATGGCCCTGAAAAAAATATTCTTTAATAAATCCACGCCTAGGATGGCCCTGAAAAAAATATTCTTTAATAAATCCACGCCTAGGATGGCCCTGAAAAAAATATTCTTTAATAAATCCACGCCTAGGATGGCCCTGAAAAAAATATTCTTTAATAAATCCACGCCTAGGATGGCCCTGAAAAAAATATTCTTTAATAAATCCACGCCTAGGATGGCCCTGAAAAAAATATTATTTAAAAAAATCCACGCCTATCGTGGCCCTGAAAAAATATTCTTTAAAAAATCCACGCCTACCATGGCCCTGAAAAAAATATTCTTTAATAAATCCACGCCTATCATGGCCCTGAAAAAATATTCTTTAATAAATCCACGCCTAGGATGGCCCTGAAAAAAATATTCTTTAATAAATCCACGCCTAGGATGGCCCTGAAAAAAATATTCTTTAATAAATCCACGCCTAGGATGGCCCTGAAAAAAATATTCTTTAATAAATCCACGCCTAGGATGGCCCTGAAAAAAATATTCTTTAATAAATCCACGCCTAGGATGGCCCAAAAAAAAATATTCTTTAATAAATCCACGCCTAGGGTGGCCCAAAAAAAAATATTCTTTAATAAATCCACGCCTAGGATGGCCCTGAAAAAAATATTCTTTAATAAATCCACGCCTAGGATGGCTCTGAAAAAATATTCTTTAATAAATTCACGCCTAGAATGGCCCTGGAAAAATATTCATTAATAAATCCACGCCTGGAAAGGCCCTGGAAAAATATTCTTTAACAATTCCACGCCTAGAATGGCCCTGAAAAAATATTCTTTAATAATTCCACGCCTCGTATAGGTCGCTGAAAAATAGTCCTTAAAAATCCACGCCTTGTATAGGTCCCCCAGAAAATAGTCCTTACAAACCCACGCCTTGCATAGGTCCCCGAGAAAATAGTCCTTAAAATCAACTCCTTATATAGGTCCCTAAAAATTCACGCTTTGTATAGGTCTCTGAAAAAATATTCTCTTAAAATCCACCCTCTGAAAAAAAAATATTCTCTAAAAAATTCACTCTTGGTATAGGTCCCTGACAAAATTATTCTTTTATATATCTACGCCTTTTGTATGTCCCTGAAAAAATATTCTTTTTAAAAAAAGCATGCCTTGTAGTTGTCCTTGAAAAAATATCCTTAAACATCCAGCCTTTAGGAATATCCTTTTATGTTCCCATCCTTTATTGCCAATTTGATCAGATAATCCGCTGAAATTCATTCTTAATATTTCCAATTTATATGAATACCAAATGACAATCTATTAATATTCATCGATATTTGGATATTTTTTGTTACTTCGTCATAACCATCAGCATTTGCTCATAAAAACAAACCATTCAAATTTTCCTCCCTTCAATAAAATGTCCTTTTTATGTCGAACATCAAATATTCTCTGATTATAATATTCAAGTACATCACAGTATCGGATATTGACATCCGACAACAGCAACAAAAAAAGGAGTGGTAATAAAAGTCGTAAATTATTCAAACCTATTTCACTGTCGATTCTAACAATAAAGGACGATTGGTTTAGAACAATCACATTGGATCGTAAAAATTTTTTACATATCCAAATGTAACGACACTAGTCGTCCCGACAATGATGATGATGAGGATAACAAGAGCACCATGCCATGAAATTCATATTCATTGTTGCAATTGTCCTGTTTGCAAATGAAAATAAAAAATACAACTTCCACTCAATTGTCCTTGCTGGCCAGGACGCTCTCCCACATATCATGAATTCAATACCCCCCAAAAAAAGAAAAAATTAATGTCCTCATCCTTGATGTCGTCAAACCAATGATGATTATGATGACGATTTCGATGGCACTGCTAAAAATGCTAAACAGCAAGACCAGACGCACACCATGATAATGTCGATGAAGACCACTCAGCCAGCCAGTCACACATTTGTCTATCGAACCAGTAAAAAACGAGCGAAGCAACTAAAATTTATATGACTTCCCTTGGCTTTTTTATGAACGAGGAATCATAAAATATTCTTCTGCTGCTTCTTCTTCCAGTTTTTTTATTCAATCTAATGCAAAATACCAAACCAACATTAGATAGCCCTGCAATCTTGCTATTTTTTATTGCGATTCCTCTCCATTGCTACTCGCTTCGTTTCGGGGTTTTTTTTGTTCCTCTGTCGAATTTTATAGGTTTTATTGATATGGACGTATATTTTATTACACTTTATTCCTAACGTTCGTTCGTTTCGTTTCTATTCTGCTTTGTTTACTTAGCAATTTCAATATATTATCATGAAGGCGCACTCACACAGCCACGCACACACACACGCTCCACATGTATTTATGGTCAAACATCAATACAGCCATACAATTGAATGTCCTTTTTACATATGCACAACAATGAATATTTGCCAGGAAGTAAAAGGATACATTACTGTTCAATAAAACGTTCTTGTTTTTTTTTTATTTCGTACTGGTGTGTGTGTATGTGTACTTGTGTATGTATTGCTTTTTACCATACTAAAAAACGCATAACATCTTAGGTTGTACCATGTACACATGTATTGTATGAATCTGAATTCATTTCCCTTCAAAAGTGAAGTCCAGCGGTATGCACAGTGGGTAGAATGCAATTTTTTTTTTTTTGCATCCACGCCATTCTCGAAAAAAATATTTTTTTAAAAAATCCACCTCTTGTGATGCTCGAAAAAATATATTTACAAAAAAATACTCTCCACGCCTTGTTGTAGGTCCTTAAAAAATATTTACTCAAAATACCAAGTGGTATTGTGCGCATCTCATCCAATTTGAAAGGCCATTTTCCGAGATGTTGTATTCTACTCGATTTTTCCATCGGATTCGCGGCCTTACCCTTCTGCGTGAACCATCCCATGCCTTTTGAGCTGGGCCATCTGCATCCATTGTCACAGCATGCCGAGCAAATGTAGTCACAGCAGCTCGATACGTCCGACTATGTCGATGTCCGAGAATAGATTGTATAGCTGCTGATTTATACGACGGCGGTATTCACCGTCGACGCAGATTGGCACATAGATCTTGCGGAGAATTTTTCTCTCAAACACTCCAACATCTGCCTCATTTGCTTGCTCAAGTACCCATGCTTCAGATCCATACAACAGCACGGGTAATATCAGAGTCTTGTAGAGTGTGAGTTTGGTCTGGCGAGAGGTGACCTTGTGTCTGAATTGCTTACTCGCATCTTACTACTATCTGTTGGTCAACACTATTCTCCTCCGGATTTCAAAGCTGATGTTATTAGTTTTGTTTATTGCGGTACCGAGATATATAACATCGTTCACTACCTCGAAGCTATAGATTTCAAGTTCCACAGTTGGTCCGAGTCTACTGGACGTTTTGTGCGTTGAAACCATCAGCTTGGTTTTTTCCCCATTTACTGCCATTCCCACTTTGGCAGACTCCTTCTCAATTCGTTCAAATGTGGCTGTTACCGATAGCAATATTCGACCCATTATGTCGTTGTCATCGGCGTAGGCGAGTAACATGTGTTATTTGGCACTCTGCATTTCCGTTCACCTTTGCCTCTCGTATGACCTTTTACAGCAGGATGTTAAAAAGATCACACAATAAACTGTCACCTTGTCTGAATCCTCGTTTGGTGTTGAAGGGCTCTGAGAGGCCCTTTAAGATTTTAAATGCTGATATTGTGCCAGTGTCAAGTTATTCTGCATAGTCGAATTAATTTTTCAGGAATGCCAAACGTAGACATGGCTGTAAACACCTCTGAACGGATAGGGCTGCCGAATGCGACTTTATAGTTGATGAATAGGTGGAATGTGTCAATATGTTTTTCGTGGGTATTTTCCAGGATTTGGCGCAAAGTTAAAATCTGCACAATGGTGTATTTGCCAGGCCTGAAGCCGCATTGGTATGGTGCAATAATGTCATTGACCATTGGCTTCGTCCACACAGCACGCTGAATAACACTTTATATGCGATGGGAAAGATACTTATTCATGCTTCCATATCTTATTGTCTCAGTTTTTGTGCACGGGACACAAGATGCTGAAGTTCCAATCATTGGGCATGCATTCTTCTAACCCAGTTGTACTAATCAGGTGGTGCATGCTCCTTACCAGCATCCGACCACCAGTCTTGAATAGTTCGGCTGGTAAACCATCTGCGCCAGCTGCTTTATTGTTCTTCAGCCGATTAATTGGTACTCTGACCACATTTTGGCTAGGTGGTATACACTCTATACCATCTCTTATTGGTTCTGGGGTATCTTCTTCACCATCACTATTTGATACCAGAAGTTTTTCAAAATGCTCCTTCCAGATCCTCAGCACGCTATCTATATCTGTCACCAGGCTTCCTTCTTCATCTCTACAGGAGGATGTGCCTGCACCAAAGCCTTCGGTTTGGCGTTCTACTGGTTGGTAAAATTTCCGGACTTCATGCAAACTCCTGTAAATCTCGATTTCCTCACGCTCACGTTTTCCTTGTTATTTCTTCTTTTTTCTGAAAACACGTTTCTCCTCTCTCCTTTTCTCCCGATAATTCTCCATCACAATACGCGTTGCTACTGTATGCAGGGTTGCCATATACGCTGCGTTTTTCAACTCAGTAGCATTACGACACTCCTGATCGTACCATGGGTTTCTTGATGGTGGTCTTTGGTTCCCAATTGTTGCTTTTGCTGCAGTTTCTAGGGAGTGGGCAATTCTTTGCCATTTTGCTTCTCGAATCTTGTATTGGTCCTTGAAAAAATATTCTTTAAAAAATCCACGCCTTGATTTGGTCCTTGAAAAAATATTCTTAAAAAAATGCACGCCTTGATTTGGTCCTTGAAAAAATATTCTTAAAAACCCCCTCGCCTTGATTTTGTCCTTGAAAAAATATTCTTAAAAAACCCCTCGCCTTGATTTTGTCCTTGAAAAAATATTCTTTAAAAATCCACGCCTTGTTGTAGGTCCTTAGAAAAATATTCTTTAAAAAATCCACGCCTTGTTGTAGGTCCTTAGAAAAATATTCCTTAAAAATCCACGCCTTGTTGTAGGTCCTTAGAAAAATATTCTTTAAAAATCCACGCCTTGGTGTTGGTCCTTGAAAAAATATTCTTTAAAAAATCCACGCTTTCTTGTTGTAGGTCCTTAGAAAAATATTCCTTAAAAATCCACGCCTTGTTGTAGGTCCTTAGAAAAATTTTCTTTACAAAACCCACGCCTGTAATGGTCCTTGAAAAAATATTTAAAATATCCGCGCCTGTAATGTCCCTTAAAAATATGCAGCTACCAAACACTGTGCCTATTTCAATGGACTTCGATGCGTATTGAAATTATGGCTTTCGATAGCATGTTCAGTTTTTTACCATATTGTGTCCCCAAAAAGACAGGCAAATTTATTTGGCATCCACGAATATGATGCTGAGTGATCGTAAATTCAATACCAGCAACGAAATACCAGTAAGCCATCAATACAAGTCACTCATACCGGCATGTATGAATGTATGCACTTCTTTTATGGTCATTACAAATATACAATATTCTTCTAAGGGTGGATGGGTCGAAGACAAGGCAGGAAAATATTTTTTACATGTTTGCATTTTTTCAACCTGATACTGTTGCAAGATTTCGTTTAATATGATTTGAAGCTGACATTTCGATTTGAATATCTTTCCAACCCCCCAAAAAATGGTGGTCTGTCAAGGACTATGTCGACTTTCTTTGTTATATTTTTATTATATTTGGGAAAAAATGTTTTGCATATTTTTTAAGAATGTTTTTAAGGGGCCAAAAACAATGCGAAGATATTTCAAGAAAAAATTTGGGGACCAATATTTAGCGGGACTTTTTATAGAATATTTTTCAGGGACCAATATAAGGTCTGGATTTTTAACGAAAATTTCTTCAAGCTCCTCAAGTTACAGAATTGTAACATAAGGTGTAATAAAATGCCTTTCAAATTATGAGCAGGGTTTTTTTATATTGTATCATGATTTTATTGCCTTATCTGAGCACCAGTACTTTTAGGCAAATTGGCTCCTTAGAAAAACACACTCATACACATATTTCGACACATAAAAATATAATACATAAATATATCACTATCTTCACGAAAATCAGCAATATTGGTACATCTTCATAAAAAACAATAAACAGAGGAAAAAGAGCCTTGCAGGGCCGCCACACTGAAATCATCAGAAACATGCCAAAAAACTAACATTATTTTTATTATTATTACAAGCACCAAACACACGTCCCTCTCACACACACACACACACACACACACACAGAACATCATAACAATTCCTGTAAAAAAAGAATCGCATAAAAAAACTCACAAACACAGTCATGAAAAATAGATGTAAATGGTTGCTGGACGCCGATGTGAGCATTTATTACAACTATACGCTAATAATTCCACATGTACATACAACCATGATGATGAGGCAAATGATGATGCCACCCGCTGCCAAGCACACCCTCAACCACCATCGCACACAATCATCACCCGCCATCGTAATGGAACAGCCAAAATGCTTAGCACTGGATAATGGAATTAGAATGGAATTGATTTTAAATGTTAATTTTATGGAAATCACCGTTAGTGAAATCGGTTGACCAGGGGAGGGCGCAGGAGATGTAATCGAAAAAACGCTAAATTAGAAATTTTTATGGTTTTGTTTGTTTTTTCGTGGTCGGCCATTGGTCCAGCTAGGATTTATGATCGTACGCGGTCAGCAGATTTTTTATGATAATCATTACTTTTTTAGGGTTTAAATGGTAATGACGGCCATTGCTTTAATTGAACATTATTTTGTTGGTTGTTGTTTTTATTTTATTATATCATTGCTGATAAAATTGGAGTCAAGATTCTGAGGATATTCTATCGGTTTCAATAAATTTTATTTTGGAATTTTTTTATCTTCGATATTTTATGGAGGGGTAGGAGATACGTAATTTCATATATGGATTTTTAAAGAAACAAATTACTCCCATCATCATATATGATAAATAATTTAATAAAATAAATAATTAATTGCAAAAAAATATTTCAAACAATCCGCGCCTGTAAAAGTCCTTGAAAAATTAATTTAACAAATCCCCACCTATACTAGACCTTGAAAAAATAATTTTAAAAAATCCGCGCCTGTAAAAGTCCTTGAAAAATTAATTTAACAAATCCCCACCTATACTAGACCTTGAAAAAATAATTTTAAAAAATCCACGCCTTGTTTAGACCTTGAAAAAATAATTTTAAAAAATCCCCGCCTTGTTTAGACCTTGAAAAAAAAATATTTTAAAAATCCACGCCTTGTATAGTCCTTAGCTGGCTTGTGACAGAACTTTCGTTCCATAAGCCGAGATTAGAAAAGATTTCCAGGCGCGTCGGTCTTTTGCGCAATTTTTTTCCATTTTGAAATATCATATTAGGCAATGTTGTCTTCCACTTGATCTTTCCATCTTATTCGTGTCCTTTCCCTTCTGCGTGAGCCATCAGCTGGTTCGCTTTTATATGCCTTCTGGGCTGGGGCATCTTCATCCATTCTCACAACATGACCTAGCCAACGTAGTCGCTGCAGCTCAATACGTCTAACAATGTCGATGTCCGAGAATAGCTGGTACAACTCATGGTTCATTCAACGACGATATTCACCGTCGACGTCAGATCGGCCCATAGATCTTTCGGAGAATTTTTCTCTGAAACACTCCAAGAGCTGCCTCATCTGCTTGCGCAAGTAACCATGCTTCAGATCCATGTAACAGCACGGGTAGTATCAGCGTCTTGTAGACTGTAAGTTTGGTCTGGCGGGAGGTGGCCTTGCTTTTGAGTTGTTTGCTCAGACCATAGTAGCATCGGTTGGCCATCACTATCCTTCTCCGAATTTCAAAACAGATGTTATTCATTTTATTTATGGCGGTACCAGGTATATAAGGTATATAAAATCTTGACTACCTCGAAGCTGTAGTTGTAATGTTCCACAGTTGGTCCGAGTCTACTGGACGTCTTGCCTGTTAATACCATCAGCTTGGTCTTCTCGCCGTTTACTGCCAGACCCACTTCGGTAGACTCCTTCTTGATTTGTTCAAAGCTGACTGTTACCGCTTTCAGTGTTCGACACATTATGTCGGTGTCGTCGGCGTAGACGAGTAAATTGTCTTATTTGATGTACAGAGTGCCATTTCTGTTTACCTTTGCGTCTTGTATGACCTTTGCCAGCAGGATGTTAAAAAGATCACACGACAAACTGTCACCTTATCTGAATCCTCGTGCGGTATTGAAGGGCTCCGATAGGTCCTTTCCAACTTTAACTGCTGACCTTGTCCCACTTAAAGTTATCCTGCATAGCCGTATTAATTTTGCAGGAATGCCAAACGCAGACATGGCTTTATACACCTCTGAACGGATAGGG
Source organism: Musca vetustissima (assembly GCF_032173495.1). NCBI lineage: Eukaryota > Metazoa > Arthropoda > Insecta > Diptera > Muscidae > Musca > Musca vetustissima. The sequence goes on along the minus strand of NW_026887649.1, from coordinate 60,463 downwards.
CTGTCGAATGCGTCTTTATAGACGATGAATAATTGAAATGTGTCGATGTGTTTTTCGTGGGTTTTTTTCCCAGGATTTGGCGCAGAGTCAAAATCTGGTCAATGGTGGCTTTGCCAGGTCTGAAGCCACATTGGCATGGTCCAATAATGTCATTGAACATTGGCTTCAGTCGTTCACACAGTACGCTGGATAGCACCTTATATGCGATGGGAAGAATACTTATTGCTCTATACTTGGCACATATCGTCTTGTCTCCTTTTTTGTGCACGGACACAGGGTGCTGAGGTTCCAATCATTAGGAATGCAGTTTTCTAGCCAAATTGTCTGTCTTGAATAGGTTGGCTTGTAATCCATCGGCACCTGCTGCTTTATTATTCTTCAGCCGATTGATTGATATTCTGACTTCATCTTGGCTTCACTCTATACCGTCATCTATTATTGGTTCTGGGGTATCCTCTTCAACGCTACTATTTAATACCAGAAGTTTTTCTTCTGCTATCTGTTGTGTTTGCAGCTTTTCGACGTCAAAATTCCGTGTTACAGTAGATCACACCTTTGCTGCTACATTGAAACGGGTGCGTACCTTGGCTGCCACAAGGTAATGGTCCGAATCGATCGGACGTCTAAAACACTGGGTGAATGCCTTCCGTCTATCACAACATGATCGATTTGATTTCTCGTTGTTCGATCGGGAGAAATCCAATTGACCTTGTGTATATCGAGATGCTTGAATCTGGTGCTGCTAACTACCATGTTTTTTGCTGCCGCGAAGTCAATCAACCACATGCCGTTGTCTGATATTTCTTCATGGAGGCTGAATTTTACGACGATGGGGCCAAAGATATTTTCCCTTCCAATTTTTGTATTAAAATCTCCTAGCAGAATTTTAATGTCATGGTTACAAATGTTTTTGTGGCAACAAAGCCCACGCACACATACATGCACACTGATAGGCAAAACAGTTAGTAGTCAGTTGTGAATACCCCCTACAGAATCCTTGGGGTATAATTTTCTTCATGGAGGCTGAATTTTACGACGATGGGGCCAAAGATATTTTCCCTTCCAATTTTTGTATTAAAATCTCCTAGCAGAATTTTAATGTCATGGCCAGGGTAACGGTCATATGCTGTTTCTAGGCGCTCGTAAAATATGTCTTTGGTCTGTTTATCTTCGGTCGGAGCATTGGCGCAAATGAGACTGATGTAGAAGAACTTCGCTGTTATACAGATTATAGCAATTCGCTTCTCTACTGGAGTGAATCTTTAGACCAGGTCTTTTATTCTCCTGTTAAACATAAATCTGCTGCCAAATTTATGTCTCGTTTCATGGCAGCTATAATACAGGGCGTAATCATCTGATTTACCTACGCCTGTCCCTTTGCATCGCATTTCCTGTATGGCAATAATATCGGCTTTGTACTTCTTGAGTACATCCGCCAAAGCGAACACTGCGCCTGTTCTGTACAACGTGCGCACATTCCAAGAGCAGATTCGAAGATTGTGGTAATTTCTACGTTTGCCGGGACGTCAACATTAGGGTGTTTGGTTTTCTTTTTCATTGCTTTTTCATGGTAGGTTGGGTTTTCCGAGAGTGGGCAACTAACCCGAAGCCTCAACCCCATTTTTTTTATAGTTCTTATGGGTGAATTCGAGCACATATCAGCTCACAATTTCATCGGGTGATGAAAATAGCTAGCCCAGGAGGCTTCGCGGAGAGTTCAGTGTCCACAATTGAGATGAAAGCCTGGACTTCGCCATGTTAAAGCCAATCCCCTACGCCAGCCCCACGCTTTGTATAGTCCTTGAAAAAATAATTTAAAAAATTATCCCTTGTATAGTTCTTAAGAAAATATTTAAAAAAAAAATCCACGCCTTATGTAGTCCTTGTAAAAAACATTATTTTTAAAACCATATTTCTTCTTCCTTTGTGAAGTTGTGTATCCTTATTCCTGTCCCTTAAGATTACACCACAAATAAATAACCTACACCTCCATTAGCATCCTCAGCACATTACCATGCAAAATAGATTTGCCAAAAAAGAAATAAATATTTATTTTTTTGCTATTCCTTGCGAAATAAATCCCCACGATGACATAAATCATGACCATAAAACATCAACACTAAATCCATAATGGGATATGTCCAAATGCACAGAACAAGTGATACACGGGAAGGGACCACATAGTAACTATCAACAACCTAGCCAAAAACCCATTATATTCCTTAAGAAAATAATCGAAAAAATGTCACATTAAAAAGAAAAATTATGACCATAACACACGGATGAGAACTATCCCTCCTCACACTCCCACTCTCACCCACACACACACCAAGCAACCCCTCAATGTGAAACAGGCCTAACAAAAAAATAATATCTCTGAAATCCAGTCCTGCCACACAAAATTTGTATCTCCTTCCCTTAGCCATGCACTCCAAACCACTTCTCCCTGGCTGTGGATGAAAACGAAATAGAAAATAGATTTAGCATAATAATGGCCAAAATATTACACTTGTGAATAGTCGCTTAGCAGCGGATCATGGTTGGAATGAATATCTACTTCATGCATGCATGCCAACTCGAGTCTCCATAAGGAAGAGGGAAGATATTTCTATCCACTTTTTTATCATTTTAATGTTGGCCAAACGCAACCCCTCCTCCTCCACCCACTCTCGCAGTGGTCATAACAATGGCATCTAAATCTTTTGCGGCCTATGATTTTAATGCGTTACAAATGTTTTTGTGGCAACAAAGCCCACGCACACATACATGCACACTGATAGGCAAAACAGTTAGTAGTCAGTTGTGAATACCCCCTACAGAATCCTTGGGGTATAATTTTAATGGTCAATTGGTATTAGAGTAGTGTTTTTTTTTGTTCTCCATGTTTGTGTGTACCTGTGAGTGTCCGAATAGTTCATATGGAATATTTGGAGTGTGTGCGTATGTGTGTTCTTCGGTTATGTATAGAAATGTTCACCTTTTCTTTTATACATGAATTATGGTTAAGCATAAGAATACCTAAGGACAGTGGGGGATTTTTGGAAACCATTTTTTCAAGGACCAACAATAAGGCGTGGTAATTTAAAGAAGATTTTTGGAAAACATTTTTTCAAGGACCAACACCAAGGCGTGGATTTTTAAAATAATATTTTTTCAAGGACCAACACCAAGGCGTGGATTTTTAAAAGAATATTTTTTCAAGGACCATCACCAAGGCGTGGATTTTTAAAAGAATATTTTTTCAAAAACCAACACCAAGGCGTGGATTTTTAAAAGAATATTTTTTCAAAAACCAACACCAAGGCGTGGATTTTTAAAAGAATATTTTTTCAAGGACATTGGTTTTGGTTGGTTTTTAAAAGAATATTTTTTCAAGGACCAACACTAAGGCGTGGATTTTTAAAAGAATATTTTTTCAAGGACCAACATCAAGGCGTGGATTTTTAAAAGAATATTTCTTCAAGAACCAACATCAAGGTGTGGATTTTTAAAAGAATATTTTTTCAAGGACTAACATCAAGGCGTGGATTTTTAAAAGAATATTCTTTTCAAGGACCAACACCAAGGCGTGTATTTTTAAAAGAATATTTTTTCAAGGACCAACACCAAGGCATGGATTTTTAAAAGAATATTTTTTCAAGGACCAACACCAAGGCGTGGATTTTTAAAAGAATATTTTTTCAAGAACCAACACCAAGGCGTGGATTTTTAAAAGAATATTTTTTCAAGGACCAACACCAAGGCGTGGATTTTTAAAAGAATATTTTTTCAAGGACCAACACCAAGGCGTGGATTTTTTAAAGAATATTTTTTCAAGGACCAACACCAAGGCGTGGATTTTTTAAAGAATATTTTTTCAAGGACCAACACCAAGGCTTTGATTTTAAAAAGAATATTTTTTCAAGGACAAAAATGCAAGGCGTGGATTTTTTAAAGAATATTTTTTCAAGGACCAACACCAAGGCGTGGATTTTTAAAAGAATATTTTTTCAAGGACCACCACCAAGGCGTGGATTTTTAAAAGAATATTTTTTCAAGGACCAACACCAAGGCGTTGATTTTTAAAAGAATATTTTTTCAAGGACAAAAATGCAAGGCGTGGATTTTTTAAAGAATATTTTTTCAAGGACCAACACCAAGGCGTGGATTTTTAAAAGAATATTTTTTCAAGGACCAACACCAAGTCGTGGATTTTTAAAAGAATATTTTTTCAAGGACCAACACCAAGGCGTGGATTTTTAAAAGAATATTTTTTCAAGGACCAACACCAAGGCGTAAATTTTTAAAAGAATATTTTTTCAAGGACCACCACCAAGGCGTGGATTTTTAAAAGAATATTTTTTCAAGGACCAACACCAAGGCGTGGATTTTTAAAAGAATATTTTTTCAAGGACCAACACCAAGGCGTGGATTTTTAAACGAATATTTTTTCAAGGACCAACACCAAGGCGTGGATTTTTAAAAGAATATTTTTTCAAGACCAACACCAAGGCGTGGATTTTTAAAAGAATATTTTTTCAAGGACCAACACCAAGGCGTGGATTTTTAAAAGAATATTTTTTCAAGGACCAACACCAAGGCATGGATTTTTAAAAGAATATTTTTTCAAGGACCAACACCAAGGCGTGGATTTTTTAAAGAATATTTTTTCAAGGACCAACACCAAGGCGTGGATTTTTTAAAGAATATTTTTTCAAGGACCAACCACCAAGGCGTGGATTTTTAAAAGAATATTTTTTCAAGGACCAACCACCAAGGCGTGGATTTTTAAAAGAATATTTTTTCAAGGACCAACCACCAAGGCGTGGATTTTTAAAAGAATATTTTTTCAAGGACCAACCACCAAGGCGTGGATTTTTAAAAGAATATTTTTTCAAGGACCAACACCAAGGCGTGGATTTTTAAAAGAATATTTTTTCAAGGACCAACACCAAGGCGTGGATTTTTAAAAGAATATTTTTTCAAGGACCAACACCAAGGCGTGGATTTTTAAAAGTATATTTTTTCAAGGACCAACACCAAGGCGTGGATTTTTTAAAGAATATTTTTTCAAGGACCAACACCAAGGCGTGGATTTTTTAAAGAATATTTTTTCAAGGAATACTTTTTGAATCCAGAGAATATTCCCCCACTGTTTCCTCCTTGGAAATTCTCCTTTTACACATTGAAAATGTTAATAGCTTTAGAGCCCATTTCACTCGTGTGTTATTCTCTAAAAAAAACAACAACAAAAAGTAGGAAAAACCATTACCATGCTTGTATGTAGATATACGATAGAATTATTTCTGCTAAATTGGATTTCGAGTGTGTCTGTGAGTGTGTGTATTTGATTGTATGCGTTTCATTTTTTCGCACAAAGTGTTGTTATCTTTTTCCAATGTATAACCATAATGATGGCAATGTTCAACCATAGGTCAAACTAAACTGAAAGTGGCCATGGGAGAGGGAGGGCGGTTGAACAACTGTGTCCGAACTGATAAAAAATGAATTTGCAAAAATTGTCCTATTGGGAATTGTTTTCTTTTGTTTGTGTGGTCGTGTGTAGTGGACTATATGGCAATTTCGTTTTCAATGGCATTCATATGCCAAAATAGGATTTCGAAAAAGTAGATTGCTCATTTTTAATGTGTGTGTGTTTTTTTTTTTTTTTTTTTTTTTGACATAGGACATGGGAATAGGAAATAGGGATTGGAAAATAGTGGTAAAAAGTGAAAGAAACTAAAAATGTAAAAAGTGAGTAAAAATATTTTTTAGAGAATTCACGAAGTAAATATTTTTCAAAAAATTTTGACTGAAGCCTGACTTGTTGGTCGAAAAAAAAATTCCATTCCTATGGTTGGTATAGTGATTGAAAATAATATTCTTTTACGTTTCCTCTACCTTTTAAATGTTTTTCGAGCTTCCCCTCTAATCAAATATCGGCACATTGTTTGCATTATGCAATTACAATTTGGTAACTATTTTATTCATTTGAGTTTCTGTTTTGTTTGTTTGATTGCTTCGTATTTTTATTTTAAAGCATTCATTCCCTTTGTCAATGTCCATCAATGCTGCTAAATATTTACCTCTGAGGTATTTTCTAATCAACATTTCATTTCATTGCTAACAAAAAAGCTCATCAAAAAGCAATTCTTTGCTGATTTTTTTATTATTCTAAAGAATTCTACAATTCTATATCAAATGGAAGTAAATAGCCGAAAGACACAATTTTCAGTTCTAATTTGAAAACAAAAAACAACAAATTCACAGGGAGACAGCATATACATATATGTGTGACAGTGGCGCCCAACAGTAAACCAATGGAAGTTATTAAAACCAATTATAGGCCTTTAGAAAAATATTTTTAAACCAGTGAGCGGAGCAGTATAGTCGGACGGGGCCGACCATACGATACCCTACACAACTACCACGGAACTCAAATTTTCTGCGGATGTTTATTCCGAGCCTGGGCAATATTTTGTGATATTTGCATCCTCTTGCCCGATTAGAGGTAAACAGCACCTCTTCCTCACACTGACATATTTTCCGAATATTACGAGTATTCACTACAGCTATTGTCCAGATTCCCTTCACCGTGGGTTGTGTTGTGATGTTCGGCTTTCATTTGTGGTCTATAGATCTACTCGAAAATAACACAAAAAATTAAGTTTTCGGTCCACTTCATTCCAAAATTTTTATCTGATCATCACTGAAAATTATAGGCGTTGTCCTTGACCATAACTGGAACCACATTGAACATTTCAAAGCGATCAGCGCGATAGTTCCGCTCTCCAGAGTGATAATGGGTTACTAAATAATATACGAATACGGAGATACCTGTAAATATTTAGGTGTAACTCCCACATCCGAGCACATACAACAATATAATTGGTCTTAATTTGAAGGTCAACCACTCCTCTTGGATATAATATCAACTTCTCGGCTCTATGTTCATCAGGAGTAAATATATACGCTATAGAATACAAATTTTGTCATTTTTCACACAAAAGTCAGAGTCCATTTGACCCGCTAAATATTGACCGATCTTTATCAAAACTTATTCTTTGGCCCGATCCCCTTCTCCATGCAAAATTTCACAAAATTATTGCGGTCTCTGGAGCGACCAGAAAAACCGACAAAAATTTAATATTTGGTCCATTTCATCCCCTAAATATTAACCGATCTTTCCCAAGTCTTCATTGGCCAGAACCCATCCTACACCCAAAATTTCGTGAAGGTTGGTCCATAACAGTGGCCTGTATCGTGTTTACAAATTATAATGGACAGACGGACGGACACACATGTCTATATCGACTCAGCTAGCAAAATTTCGCGGCGTTACAAATTCTTGGGGCTGCACAAAGCTATAATACCCTGACAAAATAGTTGTGTTGAGTATAAAAATCCACGCCTTGTATAGAACTTTAGAAAACTATTTTTAAACCAGTGAGCGGAGCAGTATAGTCGGACGGGGCCGACCATATGATAAACTACACAACTACCACGAAAAGCACACTTTCGGCGGTTCTATCTTCTGAGCCTGGGCAATATTTCCTGATAATTGCACCCTTTTTACAGTTTATAGATCAACAACTCCTATTTCTAAGTCTTGCATATTTTCCAAAATGTTTTTTTCTTGAAGAGAATTTTTACGCCATACAATAAAAAATTGGTCACTAGGTTTTGCATGATTTGACCCTCGGAATATTGACCGATCATCATCTAAACAGCCGCTCTAAGTATTTGGTCAGATCCCCTTAACCTTGTAAAATATATGATGTTCTGTATATAATAATTGCCTCTAAAGCGACTAGAAAATCTGATAAAATTAAAGTTTTCGGTTTATTGCACCCCCTGAATGAAATCTCAACTTCACCGAAAACTATAAGCGTCGTCCTTGATCATAGTCGGAACTTCATGTACAATTTCAAAGCGATCAGCGCGACATTTCCGTCCTCTAATGGAGTAAAAGTAATAATATGCACATAGTCAGCTTTACATAATTACGTAAAACTCCCGCATCGGAGTACATACAGCCATATAATTGGTATCAATTTGAAGGTCAACAACTCATGTTGGACATACTATCAACATCTCGAGTATATGTCCTTCAGGAGCAAGTATATACGTGCCACAATAAAAATTTTGTAATTTTTCACACAAAAGTCAGGGTCCATTTGACCCGCTAAATATTGACCGATCTTTAACAAAACAGGTATGCTTATTCTTAGTCCCGATCCCCTTCTCCATGTAAAATTTCACGATTTTCAGACCATAACTGCGGCCTCTGGAGCGATCAGAAAAACCGACAAAAATTAAGTATTTGGTCCATTTCATCCCCTAAATATTCACCGATCTTTCCCAAAAGGGGTCTTCATTGGCCCGAACCCATTCTACATGCAAAATTTCGTGAATATTGGTCCATAACTGTGGGCGGTATCGTGTTTACACATTATAATGGACAGACGGACGGACGGACACACATGTCTAAATCGACTCAGCTAGTCGAGATATGACGATCGGTATACTTAAAGGTGGGTCTAGGACCAATATTTCGCGGCGTTACAAACTCTTAGGGGCTGCACAAAGCTATAATACCCTGTCAACATAGTTGTGTTGGGTATAAAAATCCACGCCTTGTATAGAACTTTAGAAAACTATTTTTAAAAAATCCACACCAGTTCAACCCACTGTATCGCTTCATGGCCCACTGCATAAATGTATGACAGAACAGCAAAGGCTGGGTTTGGTTCAAAAGACGAATAAAAGTCAATTCAATTTAATTTTAATTCCTATCAAAAAGTCACACAGACTGACACAGGCATCCAGGCACACACACTCACACCTACACATATGTATGTTGTTGTGTGTGTATGTATGTATATCAAATGTCCAAGAAAATTCGTTTCCATTTGAAATAAATTAAGGTGTGTTTCACGATAGATAAGGCTAATACAAACGCATTTTTTTGCACACCCGACATACATACATCATTTCTTGCAAATATACACACACACGACTGACACACTCAAATCATTTACACACACACCCATTCCTCATCTTATTGACTCAAATATTTGAAATACCAAGGCATTAAGCTTAAAATCGGACGCACACTCACAATACCTCACACCTAAGTTCCTTCCTTTAATTCTCACACACACTCACTGATGTGTCCTGTTAATCCTACATCTACATTCTTGTCTATTGCCACAACCACTTTAAAATTCCTTGTTGGATTCGTTGCCTTTGTTTTGTCCATCAACTCGTGGACACATTCGCCGAAACCCAAAATGTCATTCAAAAGTCCTTAAATAAAATATCCCCTAAAAAACGTAGACATTGTTGTTGGTGTTGTTGTTCTTGTCATAGAAAATGGAGACTGAAAACAAGTTTTCATTTTTTTTAGATTTTACAAAAGTTTATTTTCAACGGAAAAGAGAATGGGGAATGGGAGGGGTTGTGTGTTTGTGATTCGCATAGGCTGGGGTTGTTGTGTGCTTTGCTTTCAATTTTTTTGTTGCTTTAGAGTGAGGGTAGATTTTAGATTTTTTTAAACAAAATGAAAATTTTATTTGACGTGTGTTCGATTCAGGCGTAACATTTCCCCCTCACTCCGCAAAAGTCTTAATATATGTTTTAGGTTTTATTTGTTCAGTTTGAATGTCGATGTCATGTTTATACACACTTCAACATATTTGTGAACAGCAGAGGGCAGACCTGGTATTATTTGGGGTATGAATAATGTAATCGTTAGCATCAGAAATTTATGTAATGGACGGAGAATTTAAAATGAAATCCACGCCTCTGATATACCTTAAGGAAATATTTTTAAAAAATCCTCACCTCTGATAGGCCTTACAAAAATATTTAACCAGTAAGGAAAGTAGTAAAGTCGGACTGGACCAACTATATGATACCCTTTACCACTTTGGGTATATTGTACATATGTATCCTTACAATTGAATATCAATGTGCACTCGAAGGAACATACTCATGCCTTTCTGCTACTTATGCTAAATTTAATTTCATTCGGGCAGATTTAGAGTCGCCTGCGTGCCATGGGAAAATTTATGGAAAACGGTACGTCGCACTGTTAAAATTTAATCTCAATCAGACACCCGTTCGAAATGCATATGGAGGCTATGGCTGCATCTTCACCAATTTCAACAAAACGCAATACGTCATTCAAGTCTCAATTTCATACGTTGTGCAAAATTTCGTGTTAATCGGAGAAACATTAGGAGTTTGGGGCACCATTAATGTAAAATCGGAGCTATATATAAATCTGAACCGATTTTTACGAATTTTAACACTCATCGTTCTAAACTTAATTTGGAACGCTATGCAAACTGTCGTGCAAATCTAAAGAAATATAGGAGCTTTGGCACGCTTTTTAAATTAGATCGGACGAAAATATATATGGGAGCTAAATCTAAACGGATTTTCCCGAAACGTAACACAAAACATTCTAGACGTAATTCAGTACGCTATGCCAAATTTCGTGCAAATCGAAGGATATATAGGGACTTTTGTGCACCATTTACATAAAATCCGACGAAAATATATATGGGAGCTATATCTAAATCTGAACCGATATTCACGAATCTTAACACACATCGTTCTAGACTTAATTCAGTACCTATGCCAAATTTCGTGCAAATCCAAGGATTCAAAAGAACTTTTGTGCACCATTTACATAAAATCGGGCAAAAATATATATGGGAGCTATATCAAAATCTGAACCGATATTCACAAATCTTAGCACACAACATTCTAGACTCATTTCAGTACACTATGCCAAATTTCGTGCAAATCAAAAGATGTATTGGGCCTTTAGTGCACCATTTACATAAAATCGGACGAATATATGTATGGGAGATATATCTAAATCTGAAACGATTTTTCTAACTTTCAATAGGGTTTGTCCTTGAGCCAAATAAGTGTGCTGTGCCAAAGTTCATCCAAATCGGATCATACGCTACAGAATACAAATTTTGTAATTTTTCACACAAAAGTCCCGCTAAATATTGACCGATCTCTCAAAACTGGCATGCTTATTCATTGACCCGATGCCCTTTTCCATGTAAAAATTCGCGATGTTTGGGCCATAATCGAGGGCTCTGGAGCGACCAGAAAAAACGACCAAATTTAAAGTTTTGGTCCATTTCACCCCCTAAATATTAACCGATCTTACCTTTAGGGGTCTTCATTGGCCAGAACACATTCTACATGCAAAATTTCGTGAAGATTGGTCCATAACTGTAGCCTGTATCGTGTTTACAAATTATAATGGATTGACGGACGGACACCCATGTCTAGATCGACTCAGCTAGTAGAGATATGACGATCGGTTTACTTAATGATGGCTCTAGAACCAATATTTCGCGGCGTTACAAACTCTTGGGACTGCACAAAGCTATAATACCCTGATAACATAGTTGTGTAGGGTATAGATACTCACCTCTGATAGGCTTTAAGATTTTTTTTCAATTCACGCCTCTCATAGGCCTTAAAAATTATTTTTAAAAAATCCACACCTGGTATAGTCCAAAATAAAAGCGTTTTTTTTTTAAATCCTCGTTACTGAGAGTCATTGGATGTGTTGGTATGACTCTATGCTTGTGTATTTGTATTGCAGTGTCATAATTTAATGTTAAGACAGCATCATTATTCTTAAAATAAATTAGATTTTTAATACATAAAAAAACGAATAAACTTTCGAAGCGACAAATACAAAAAAATCCTTCAATGGTATTCCTGCAAATGAAATGGTCCTAAGGATTCTCTTTTCAATTCCATGAAATTACCGAATATGACCATAAAAAGGATCTATTAATATGCTGTTAAAATACGATACCTTATGCTTGGCCGTAAATATCCAACAAACATTCATTGGAGTTTTAGGCCTACGAACAAAGCTGGTGCTGGACATTTTCGCAAGGCTTAAAAAGTCACATTTATCAAATTGATGGTCACTTTATTATTGTCACCCCATTATTGGAATCTATCGGCCATCTCCAACACCCCTAGCATTGCAACAAAAATTTTTCGCGTTATTTGAAATACATTTCTATTTCGTGGAGCTAATTCCCCACCGCCCCCCAACATGGCATTTGCGATTGCAGATGCTGTTTTTTATCCTTAACTCGAGCTGAGATAAATCACCATTATAGCAGAAAATTCAGTTTTAGTGGAAATTATGGCTTAGCTCAGGAAATCTTATGGCTCATATGTTATACCAAAAATGACCAAAAACAAAAAAAACGCTAAGGCCATAAAATAAAATTAACTCTTAAACTGAAATAAAACAAAAATTTCGTTTTTCGGGACATGTTTATGCCTATTTCGTAACAGCTTGGTTTTTTTCGTCAGGGTGGAGGTCATATTTTATCATTTTAATCCTTTAAATAGGCAATAATTTCTTTTTGCGTCCATGAGTTGGGGATGTTGTTTATAATCCAAGTATTGGGGACTAGATAGTTGTTGTTGGGGTTCTGGTTGTTGTTGTTTATTTTCTCCAGATGACAACATCATTATCATTAAAATCAAATTTATGACAATAAATCTCAATATATTCAATATGATCATGAAATATTTATCGTTCGTGGATTACAGCAAATGGTTTGTTGTTACATTTTAATGGGCAGCAAAAGTTAGGATATGGCTAAATGGCATACTTTTTAAGCAATGAGCTTAGCAGGCAGGACTTACATTAAATGCTTAGTTTCGATATTACTTGAAAAAGAAAAGAAAAAATCCATGCCTTGTATAATCTTAAAAAAAAATAATTTTTTTAAATCCATATTGTTCTTCAAAAATCCACGCCTTATATAGTCCTTAAGAAAGATGTAGTTTTTGTTAAATCCATATTGTTCCAAATTGTTCTTTAAAAATAGACGCTTTATTAAGTCCTTAAGAAAAATATTTTATACTAGCCTTTGCCCGCTACTTCGTTAGCGAAAGGGGGAAATATTTAAAAATGTATTAATATATTATTTTATTATCCCTGAAAACTGTATATGTCAGAAAAACGAAGCAATCTACACATTATTATCGAACATAAATTAAATTTGAGTACCATTTAGTACCAAATTTCATGATTCAAGCTCAAATGGTTCACCAAAATTCAAATTTTACCAAATTTAGTTTCATTTAGTACACATTATTTGCATAAGTACCCACCTCAACCATCCAACAAAACTTCCTGCATACCCCGATCCTACACGCTCACAATGATTTCATATTCAAGTTTCAGAATTCCAACTCTATCGATTCATCCACAATTCAATTTGTACCAAATTTAGTACACAGTTGTACTTATTTCCAAAACCTCCTTCCTACCCCAATCCTACACCCCCACAGTGACCCTAAATACAAGATTTAAGATTCCAACTCTATCGGTTCACCTACAATTCAAATTGTACCACATTTTGTATACAGTAGTACGAATTTCCAAAACTTCCTACTTAACCCAACCCTACACCTCCACAGTAATCCTAAATCCAAGTTCCAGGATTCCAATTATATCGCTTCACCAACAATTTAAATTGTACCAAATTAAGTACACAGTAGTACCAATTTCCAAAACTTCCTACTTAACCCAACCCTACACCCACACAGTGATCTTAAATCCAAGTTTCAGGATTACAATTCCCCAATCCCATACCCTTACAGTGATCCTGATTCCAAATTTCATTGTTCCCGCTCTATCGGTTCTCACAAATCCAAACTGTGCCGATTATAGTACGATTTAGTACTTTTCATACACATAAATAACAAATGTCCAAAACTACTTTCATATCCCAATCCTACACTCCGACGGTAATTTTAATTTCAAATTCTAGGATTCCAGCTCGATTTGTATCTCCATATTAAATTTTTACCACATATAGTACCATATAGTACTTTTCGTACACATGAGTACACGCTTTCAAAACCTTCTCCTTAAATGGACCCTACTTATCAACCTTAATGCTACAGAATTGTACCAAATGAATTCCAAAAACCCTTTGGTAAATCTATCCAACACTCCATCAACGACCACCAAACCAAATTTCAGAGTTCTAGCTCCACCGGTTCACCAAATACAAATGGTATCACATATAGTACTTTTCGTACCGTTCTAATATGAATTTCCAAAAACCCAGCCTTATATGTGACATTTGAACCAAGATCGACGCTCACCCAAAATTTCAAGATTCTAGGTTCAGCCGTTACGTCTGGGCGTTGTTGAATCGTTAAAAAAGTCAGTCAATGACTTTACTCTTTTATTAGTATAGATGATAAATCCACGCCTTGTATAAGGACTATAAAGAAAAATAAAAATAGTCCTTTATAAATTTTTTTTTTAAATATATTAAAACCAGTGACCCTACACAACTTCCACGAAAATCTAACTTTGCGTTATTTGCATCCTCTTGAAACCCGACTAAAGGTCAACAAATATTACTAATATTCAGTAGACGAGGGTTGTACTTGTCCAGATTCTCTTTACCGTGGGTTATGTTGTGATGTTGGGCTTTCAATTGTGGCCTATAGATCGACTCAAAAAAAAAACATAAATAAATAACACAAAAAGTTAACTTTTCGGTCCACTTCATCCTTGTCCTTGACCATAAGAGGAATCTCATGGAAATTTTCAAAGCGATCAGCGCTATATTTCCGCCCTCTAGTGTGGTTTTGGGTTACTAAATAATATATGAATACGTAAGCACCTGTAAATATTTAAGTGTGACTCCCACATCCGAGTATATAGTACAATATAATTGGTATCAATTTAAAGGTCAACCACTCCTCTTGAACATACTATCAACTTTTTGGGTCTAGGTCCTTCAGGGGCAAATATATACGCCATAGAATACACATTTCGTTATTTTTCACACAAAAGTCAGGGCCCATTTAACCCGATAAATATTGACCGATCTTTATTAAAACAGGCATGCTTATTTTTTGGCTCGATCCCCTTCCCATGCATAAATTCGCGGTGTTTGGGCCATAATTGCGGAGCGACCAGAAAATCAGACAAAAATAAAGTTTTTGGTCCATTTCATCCCCTAAATATTAATCGATCTTTTCCAAAACTAGGGGTCTTCATTGGCCAGAACCCATTCTACATGCAAAATGTCGTGAAGATTGGTCCATAACTGTTTCCTGTATCGTGTTTACAAATTATAATGGACAGACGGACGGACGGACACACATGTCTAGATCGACTCAGCTAGTCGAGATATGACGATCGGTATACTTAAAGGTGGGTCTAGGACCAATATTTCGCGGCGTTACAAACTCTTGGGGCTGCACAAAGCTATAATACCCTGACAACATAGTCGTGTAGGGTATAAACACTTTATAAAAACCCCAAGCCTTTAATAGTCTTTGAAAAAAATATATTTAAATAATCCACGACACTAATAGTCCAGTTTTAAGTTCATATCACTTTAGGTTTTGGTTGATTTGACCCTCGGAATATTGACCGATCATCATGTAAACAGCCGTTCGTTGGTCAGGTTCCCTTCACCGTGTAAAATATGTGATGTTCTGCATATAAGGATGGTCTCTAGAGTGTTTAGAAGTTTTAAGTTAATTGCACCCCTTAAAAATCACTTCAACATCACCGAAAATTGTAGCCGTCGTCCTTGACCATAACCGGAACTTCATGTAATATTTCAAAACGATCACCTCGACATTTTCGTCTCTAGGGGGCAAACGTAATACTCAACAATGTCAGAATACATAGGCACCTTTAGATATTTACTTATAACACCCACAACCGAGTACATACAACAATATAATTGGTAGCAATTCAAAGGTCAACCACTCCTCATGGATATACTATCAACTTCTCAGGTCTCAGAAAACAAATTTTGGCATTTTTCCCAAAAGTCTTGGTCCATTTAACTCGCTAAATATTGATCGATTTTCATCAAAACAGTCATGCTTATTGTATGGTCAGACCCCTTTCTCTGCGTAAAAATTCGTGATGTTCGGGTCATAATTGTGTCCTCTAGAGCGACCAGAAAAACAGACTAAATTAACGTTTTTGGTCCTTTTCATGCCCTGAATATTAACGGATCATTACGGGTTCCCATCCAACATGGACAGACGGACGGACACATATCGGTGGTCTAGGACCAATATTTCGCAGCGTTGGGGCTGTACAAAGCTATAATACCCTGACAACATAGTGGTGTAGGATATAAAAAATCACGCCATTGATAGATCTTGAAAAAAATATATTTTTAAAAATTCACGCTTTTAATAGACCTTGACAAATTATTTTAAAAAATCCTGTGCTTGTCCTTGAAAAAGTATATTTAAAATCCACATTAAAAAAAATAATCTCCTGTGGTAGTACATTAAAAAACCAGTGAGCGGAGCAGTATAGTCGGACGGGGCCGACCATACAATACCCTACACAACTACCACGGAACTCAAATTTTCTGCGGATATTTATTCCGAGTCTGGGCAATATTTCGTGATATTTGCATCCTCTTGCCCGATTAGAGGTAAACATCACCTCTTCCTCACACTGACATATTTTCCGAATATTACGAGTATTCAGTACAGCTATTGTACAGATTCCTTTCGCCGTGGGTTGTGTTATAATGTTCGGCTTTCATTTGTGGTCTATAGGTCGACTCGAAAATAACACAAAAAATTAAGTTTTCGGTCCAATTCATCCCAAAATTATTATCTGATCATCACCGAAATTTAGAGGCGTTGTCCTTGACCATACCCGGAACCTCATGGAACATTTCAAATCGATCAGCGCTATTGTTCCGCTCTCTAGAGTGATAATGGGTTACTAAATAATATACGAATACGGAGATAACTGTAAATATTTAGGTGTAACTCCAACTCCCGAGCACATACAACAATATAATTGGTATTAATTTAAAGATCAACCACTCCTCTGGATATAATATCAACTTCTCGGGTCTATGTCCTTCAGGGGTAAATATATACGCTATAGAATACAAATTTTGTCATTTTTCACACAAAAGTCAGGGTCCATTTGACCCGCTAAATATTGACCGATCTTTATCAAAACAGGCATGCTTATTCTTTGGCCCGATCCCCTTCTCCGTGCAAAATTTCACGATGTTCGGAGCATAATTGCGGCCTCCGGAGCGACCAGAAAAACCGATAAAAATTTAGTATTTGGTCCATTTCATCCCCTAAATATTAACCAATCTTTCCCAAAAACAATAGGGGTCTTCATTGGCCAGAACCCATCCTACATGCAAAATTTCGTGAAAATTGGTCCTTAACTGTGGCCTGTATCGTGTTTACCAGTTAATGGACTGACTGACGGACGGACACACATGTCTAGATCGACTCAGCCAGTCGAGATATGACGATCGGTATACTTAAAGGTGGGTCTAGGACCAATATTTCGCGGCGTTACAAACTCTTGGGGCTGCACAAAACTATAATACCCTGACAACATAGTTGTGTAGGGTATAAATATTTTTATAAATTTATAAAAAAAATATTTTGAACAAATCCATGTTTCTGATCGTCCTTAGTCTTCACTATTTCGAAAAAGCTTTACTCGAATTTCTGTAGACAAAAATCTTCCTATTGTATTAAGATTATGTTTGAAAATCTTCTTGTTTTTCCAATAGACTTTATATTCCGAATAAAATTATTCTTAATGACATCTTAAGTTTCGTTTGTACGCAATAAGGCGATTTTATGCCTCAAGGATTCCAATGGCCATTATCGGCATAAAATAAAACTTGTTCAAAATTCTAAATAATCATTTAGAATGTTTGTTAAAACGTAATTCTAAACTTTAGACACTAAATGTATTTATATCCTTAGGACAGGACAAACAGGATGTGTTACCTCAAGTAACAAAAAAAAGAAAAGAAAAAAATGAAACAAATGAAAAAAAGGCAAGTCAGCTATGTGTGTAAGGGGCTTAAAATCTAAACAATGATGCTGTGGGCTGGCAGAGGTCATACATAAATGTTGGCCCTAACACATAGTTACCCACACCCTTGGCTTAATAAGGTTTAAAATGGTTATTGCTGTTGTTGGTTTTTTTCTTAACATAACGTAATATTATAAAAACATTTACAGTAAAAGTACGTCCTGTGATGGACAAAGGCAAGCAACCCTCGTTTGCAATATTTTTTTTGGCGAACAAAAAAAAACATTTTTTTTGACGAATAATGCTTTACTAATGACAGTGATAAAAAAAAGTAATAGAACACAAACAGTGAGTGCCAGAAGTCTACGAACAAAATATATTGTCTAACAAACCCACGCATGTAGATCCTAAGAAATATTCTTCCAAAAATGCACTGTAATTGGTCTAAAGGCCATTTAACGCTTGTAGATCTGATAGACCTTCAAGGATAAAAATACCATGCCTTTAGGTCTGTTAGACCCTTGAAAACTTTCTTTAAAATATCCACGCTTTAAGGTCTAATAAATCCTTAATAATATTTTCCTAATCCTCTCTTTCACAAATATATTCTTTAAAAAATCCACACCTATTTTTGTAATTTCTTTATCTTAGGCTTGGCTGTACTCATACTTCTTACACCTATTGTATATTTGTCACATATGTATATGTGTGTGATTTTTGTTATTGTAAACAATTTGATACACTTCTACTTCATCAGATTTTGTGTTATTTTTTCTAAAAAAAAAACGAAAAAACTTGACATAAACCCCTCCAAGCAAAATGGAATCAAATCATTTTTCAGAACAATTTAACAATAATTTTCATTCATTTTTCGTATATTTGTTAGTTGCGGTTTGGATTTTTCCCACCCCTCTTGTCATTCGTCATTGTTGGGCTTTTGTTAAAATGTTCGTTGAAATTCAATTTTGTTGAATTTGCCAAAACAAAAAAGCTTTAAAAAATAACTGGGGTGAGCACGCAATTGAATTTCATTCATATTTTCATTTTTGTATTGAACCGTTACTGATGAGGGGAAATGTCAAATGTGTTTTTACTGTTTTTTTTTTACAGTAGATTATTATTGCAATTGTTTGGTATCCCACATCGAAATTATGTTACTATGGAATTTTTGAGGAAATTTTGTGAGAGAACAATTTGTTATGGGGTTCGTCACTAGATTAATTGATTGAAAACTGTATAATTTGATTTGATATTTTTCTTAAGGACTATACAAGGCGTGGATTTTTATACCCTTCACCACACTGTGGTACAGGGTATTATCTCTTTGTACATATGTTTGTTGCAGGCAAAAATAATCGAGATAGACCCATGGTTCCTTTTGAGAATATGCATAGAATCACTTTCTGAGCCGATTTATGCATGTCCGTCCGTCCGTCTGTCCGTCTACCTATCTATCCATGTTAAATTGTAAACAAAGTACAGGTCACAATTGGATGAAATTTGGCACAGCTCATTAATTTGGCCCAAGGACGAACCCTATTGAAATTGATTTGCACGAAATTTGGCACAGCGTCTGAATTAAGTCTGGAACAATGTTTGTTAAATTTCGTAAAAATCGGTTCAGATATAGCTCCCATATATATTTTCGTCCGATTTAAGACAAATGGTGCACCATAGTCCCTATAAAACTTTCGATTTGCACGAAATTTGGATTTATAAGTAAATCAAGAACTCAAAATTTGGCCGAATGCACAAAACTTACTGAAATAAGTGTAACCTAACATGGGACAAGTTTCGATGAAATCGGTTTAGATTTCGATATTTTGCTTTAAATTTATTTACATAATTTTGTCCCATTGTATCTGACCAACATTTAGTATAGGTTGCAGAATGACATGTTTCATTTCATGTTAATGGTCCTTCAAAAATGCAGCGTCTGTTAGGATTCCATCTGTTGAATATACCCAAAGTCGACCCCGTCCGACTTTACTACTTTCCTTATTGGTTAAATAATATTTTTCTTAAGGACTATACAAGGCAAAATGACTGAAGCTGGAATTTTGATATTTTGGGTAATTGTCACTCTTGGTCCAAAGGAAACAGATAAGGATGGGTTTTTGGAAATTCGTACTAGAACGGTACGAAAAGTACTAAATGTGATACCATTTGTATTTGGCCAACCGGTAGAGCAAAAACTCTTAAATGTTATATGGGGGTCACTGATGGACTGTAGAATATATATAGCAAAGGATTTTTTGGATATTCGAAAAGTACTAAAATTTTTACAATTTCGTATCGTGTAAGTGGATAGAGCTAAAAACTTGAAATTTGGAATGCGAATTAAGGCTGAGAAGTAGGGTCGATATAAGGAGATGGTTTTGAAATCGTGTACTCATGTATACAAAAAGTACTATATGGTAATATATTTGGTACAATTTTACCCTACATAACAATGTTGTCAGGGCTTTGTGCAGCCCCAAGAGTTTGTAACGCAGCGAAATATTGGTCCTAGACCCACCTTTAAGTATACCGATTGTCATATCTCGACCAGCTGAATCGATCTAGACATGTGTGCCCATCCGTCCGTCCGTCTGTCCATTATAATTTGTAAACAAGATACAGTCCACAGTTATGAACGAAGATTGGTTCATAAACAATAGGCGTCATTGAAGACCCCTATTGTTTTTGGTAAAGATCGGTTAATATTTAGGGGATATATGGACAAAAAACCTTATTTTTTCGATTTTTTCTGATCGCTCAATAGGCCGCAATTATAGCCCAAACATCGCGATTTTTAACATGGAGAAGGAGATTGGGACAAAGAACAACCATGGCTGTTTTGATAAAGATCGGTCAATATGCGCAAATATGCGAAATATTGCCCAAGCTCAGAATATAGAACCACACAAAGTTAGACTTTCGTGGATGTTGTGTAGCGTATCATATGGTTGGCCCCGTCCGACTGTACTGCTCCGCTCACTGGGTTTTAATTGAAGCTGGAATTCTAAAATTTAAATTATCGCCGGATAGTAGGATTAGAATATGTACGTAGTTTTGGAAATTCTGTACTTATAAGTACTAAATCGTACTATAATTGATACAATTTGGATTTGATTGAACCAAACCAAATTTTCAAATTTCGGGACCCCAGGTCCTGAAATTTTAAGTTAGGATCACTGTAGAGGTGTAGTATTGGGGTCAGGATTTAGTTTAAGAAATGAATACTCATGGGTACTAAATGGTACTAAATCTGGTACAATTGGAATTTTAGGTGAACCAATTGTGCTAAAATCATGAAATTTGGAGTCGGGGTCACTGTTGTGGTGTAAGATTAAAATATATTAGAAGTTTTAGAAAGTTGTACTAAATTAGGTGTAATTGAAATTGTAGTGAAGCGGTAGAGTTGGAATCGTGAAATTTTAATTTAGGATCACTGAGGATGTGTAGGATTGGGGTATGTGTGAAGTTTTGGAAATTGGTTCTACTATGTACTAAATTTGGTACAATTTGATTTATGGGTGAACCGATAGAGTTGGAATCCTGAAATAGGAATTTGGAATCATTGTGGGGGTGTAAGATCGGGGTATGCAGGAAGTTTTGTTGGATGGTTGAGGTGGGTACTTATGCAAATAATGTGTACTAAATGAAACTAAATTTTGGTAAAATTTGGATTTTGGTGAACCATTTGAGCTTGAATCATGAAATTTGGTACTAAAGGGTACTCAAATTTAATTTATGTTCGATAATAATGTGTGGATTGCTTAGTTTTTCTGACATATGCAGTTTTCAGGGAAAATAAAATAATATGTTAATACATTTTTAAATATTTCCCACTTTCGCTAACGAAGGGATTATTCAAGGCGTGGATTTTATATTTCTGTTTTTTCCAAAGAATATCATATGAGTAAATTTAAAATTATAATTTTTAGCAACTATATCTTTATGTGCTCCCTTAAAATCCCCACATATATAACCTCATCCCTCTACCTTCCTTAACTAATCTGCATTTACACATACATACTCTCGAATATATCATTAATATTCTTGACACACCATCAACTTCTACAGTTGCTTTTACCCCTCCCACCATGTTTACCAGAGTAGAGTTGCTATCACTGCAGCAACAGTAACACTTCTTTCAATTTCTTTACCATTTTCAAACAGATTTTCTTATATCCTTCAACAAACACAAAGAGATTTTTATGCATATGTGTCCAGTTATCCTCTCACATATATTTGTTGTTGCTATAGCATGCTGATGATATTAAAAACGATGGAAAGGGGAATTACTTTGTAAGCGATGAAGAGGCGAAATGGGGGGAAGTTTAGTTTCACAAAAAAAGTGTTCCAAGGATATTCATCATGAAAAATGAATAATGTCTTTAGTTAATGTTGCTCTATCACAAGTTGAACATTCACGTACATATATAATAAGAAATGGAAGGATGGATGTGTCTGAGGTATATGCGATAGATTGAAGAATCTAAGTTTGTCAGGGATGGAAAATCGGAATCCGAAAAAAATATGTAATAAGCATTTTAAGAAATCTGAAATTATTTGTTACATTCTGTTAAAAAATGCCAGGTTATAATCAAGAGATATTTACGAATTTTTTGTTAAAATTTCCTTAATTATAATAATGAGAATCATTTTGGAATCGGTCCTTATAATTGTTAGAGGATCCTTTTGATATACCCCTCACCACACTGTGGTACAGGGAATTATGTCTTTGTGCATATGTTTGTAACAGGCAACAGTAATCGAGATAGACCCATGGTTCATTTTGAGAATATGCAAAGAATCACTTTCTGAG
Organism: Musca vetustissima; assembly: GCF_032173495.1. NCBI lineage: Eukaryota > Metazoa > Arthropoda > Insecta > Diptera > Muscidae > Musca > Musca vetustissima. The sequence goes on along the minus strand of NW_026887649.1, from coordinate 37,790 downwards.
TCGATTTATGCATAGAGATGGGCGGTGGGTAAATGCATAGAGATGGCGGTGGGTACCTAATTTGTGGGTATTTACTATATTGAATCCATAATACTACATCTTAGACCCTATTTCCGGGTTTCTGTTATCAAATCGATGTAGATGGATAGTTTTACGACACTTTTAAGACGTGGGTAAATAAATACCCGAGTATTTACCAAAAAAATTGGGTATAAACTCATTAACTGCCGAACCACTTGACATAGGAGGCCAAAATTTTGCTAACATGTTTTTAATGTCAAAGCAAATATTGAAATGCGAAATGGGGCCCTGGGTCCAAGTTTTGATATAGCCCCCATATAACCGTATCTCCCGATTTAAGGTATTTTGTCTATTAGAGACATTTTACGACCAAATTGCCTGTAATTTGGCACAGAGTGTTCTCTTTGGGTGTAAAATGTCTATGCAAAAACTTATGTATGTAAGTCCACGTTTACTGGTAGCCCCCATACAAAGGTACCCCTATTTTGAGTATTTACCCAAAAATTTGATATTTACCCACCCCTTGGGTGTTTACCCGGTAAATACCACCTCTAATTTATGTATGTCAGTTCGTCCATGTATTTTTGTGAACAAACTACAGATCGCATTTATGATCCGATTTTTGGCCCAAGGACGAACGCTATTGAAATTGGATTTAGATATGGCTCCTGTATATAGTTTTGTCCGATTTTATGTAAATAGAGCACCATACTGTTAATATTAGTCCGATTGAGACAAAATTTTGCACAGAGTACTGAATTTGGTCTAGATTGATATATGCCAAGTTTTGTTGAAATCGGTTCAGATTCAGATATAGCTCCTATATATATATAATAGTTTCGTCCGATTTTATGTAAATGGAGCACCATACTGTCAATATTGGTCCGATTGAGACAAAATTTTGCACAGAGTACTGAATTATGTCCAGATTGATGTATACGACTTTTTTTGGAAACGGTTCAGATTTAGACATAGCTCCCATATACAGTTCCGTACGATTTTATGTAAATGGAGCACCAACGAGTCAAATTTAGGCCGTTTGGCAATAAATGTTGCACAGTGTACTGAATTAGGTCCAGATTGATGTATGTGAAGTTTTGTTGAAATCGGTCTAGATTTAGATATAGCTCCCATTGAATTTGGAGAAAATCGGCTCAGATTTAGATATAGCTCCCATATATATTTTCGTACGATTTTATGTAAATGGTGCCCCAAACTCCCAATATGGATCGGATTTAGACAAAATTTTGCACAGCGTACTGAATTCGGTCCAGTTTGACATCTGTAAAGTTTTTGTTGAAATTGGTCCAGATTTAGATATAGCTCCCATATATAGTTTCGTCCGATTTTAGGTAAATTATGCATAAAACTTCCAATATTTGTCAGATTTAGACAAAATTGTGCAGTTTGATGTGTGTGAAGTTTTGTTGAAATCGATTCAGATTTGCATATATCTCCCATATACAATTTTGTCAGATTTCATGCAAATATTACACCAAAAATTCATGTCTGCCCGATTTTTATAGATTTCAGAATGTTATGTGTATGGTTTGTTATTGGTTCAAATATTTATGTAGATCACATTTGTTTTTCACCCAATTCCATGTCAATGGTCATCCAAAGATGCTATGTTTCTTCTATCAACCGGATATTGTACACATTATCATCTCTTGTATGTATGTAAAATGGTGAAGTCGACCCGTCCGACCTTTCAACTTTTCATAATGTTTTTTTTTTTCTTAAAAAAAACACTAATAATCCTGAGAGTTCTTTTCGATTTTGTTCCTTTTAAAAACCATGTCTAATGTTCTGTAAGTCTTTTCTTTATAAACTACAGTTATAATCCTAAAAACCCTTCAAGAGTTTTGATACAAAATATAGACAATTTTAGTCCTGAGGTTCCTTTGTGATTTTTTTTAATCCACAATTATTATCCTCAGACTCCTTTAGAATAGTCCCGATAGTCATTTAGGATTTATAGGATTTATTCTATGAAAATATCCCACATATAGTCTGAAAGTCCTACTTAAGTTTTTCTTTAAAAATACACTCTTAATGTTCTCAGATACTTTTAAAAAATCCGTGCCTGGTGGTCCTTTGAAAATGATTTTTTATTTTTTCTTCTGAAAATACTTTTAAAAATATCCACTCCTGTTGGTCCTTTGAAAATATTGCTGATCCTTTGCAAAATATCGTTCCACGACTGTTATTAATTTGTAAACATATTCATTTAAAAAATCAACGCCTTTTGGTCTTGTGAAAAATATTTTTTATAAGATTTAAGTCTTCATGTTCCTTTAAAAAATATTTTTTAATATTTTTAAATTCACTAATTGGTGGTCTTTTAAAAAATATTACAAAAACCTGCCTATTTGGTCCTTTGAATAATATTTAAAAAAGCCGCCTAATTGGTCTCTTCGAAACTACTTATTTAAAAAAGCTACGCCTTATTGGTCCTTTGAAAATGAAATGAAAATATTTCATTTAATAAATTCCACGCCTTATTTGGTCAATTGAAAACATACTTTTTTAAACTCAGGCCTTTTGAGGTCCATAAAAGGATATTCTTAAAAAAATCAGTTTTTGTATTGCTCAAGGAAAAAAAATATCCATCCCTGATGTATGCAGAGATGCGCATAACAGCATACAGTTGTTTGCCACATAAACTATATATAATATTTTAAGACACAATTCATTTTTATCGTATAATGTCTGCGAACGAATACAGTGGTTTCATAGAAATAATTGCACATTGGATTTTTTTACATTTTAGACTTAGTCTCCTTTGCAACTATAACACCAATTCGAACCACAGTTCATTTGCCTTCTACTAACAAAATGAATTTTCTTGTTGGTTTCATTAATTGTGTTTGTATGAATAAACCTACTCACACTATCATTAATCTCATATATATGTAGATGTGTACCTTGTTTTGCAAATGTATATATGTATGTATTTGTTGTATTTTGCACCCCATTATAATAAAAGGCGTGAATCTCAAAACGTGAGTAGTTTACAATTAGATCGGCTGCAGGATGAGACTCGACAGCAGTGTCAAGAAGACAGTCAGGATTTGGGATTCCATATTCAAAAATACGAGGGGTTGATTGTTGCACAAAACATGTACATACACACACTCATATGTATGTACATGTGTACGTGTAACAAGACATGGTTCATTCATTTGCTACAGTCACTGGGATGTGGATGTGAGGATTTTTTCTGTCATGTCTAAGAATTTTTTGTCTGTATATATGTTTTTTTTTCATTCTCAGTGTTTTACATACAAATTTACTTAACATGTTGCATTCGTGTATTCCAGGAAGGGATATTAAATACGAAGCGTGATTAAAACCAATATTCAGAAGCCATTCATAAAATCGTATTATTGACTTAAAAATTGAGGGATAAACTTTTCGAATTAAACTCTCATTTTTTATATTAAAATTTATCTAAGGACATCTTATAACTAAAATTGTCTATTTTATTTTTCGTATGCAGTAGTAATTTTTTAAAATCTCCTCCTTCCGAATTGTTAGATTTTATAATATCTCTGACATGTAATTTCTCTATAAATGTCAACTTCATTTTGAATTCAGAACACAAACACACGCTTCAGTGTGTGAGCGTGTTTTTTTCAACACACCCAAAATAAACAAAATTGAAACTTTTTTGTCAAATTAAAATGTCCATTTTATCAGAAACAGAAAACAAAAGCAAATATAAACTACCAAAAAAGTGAATTACAAAACACAAAATGAAGGATAATGAAAAATGACAATGTCAACCAAAATCAAATGTTAGGGATGACCACGTGGAAAAAAATTAATCCTCCACGCCTATATTTTGTCCTTAGAAAAAATATTCTTTAAAAATCCACGCCTATATTTTGTCCTTAGAGAAAATATCCTTTAAAAATCCACGCCTATATTTTGTCCTTAAATAAAATATTCTTTAATAATCCACGCCTATATTTTGTCCTACAAAACATAGTCCTTAAAAATCCACGCCTATATTTTGTCCTTAGAAAAAATATTCTTTGAAAATCCACGCCTATATTTTGTCCGCAGAAAAAATATTCTTTGAAAATCCACGCCTATTGAAGGTCCTTAGAAAAAATATTCTTTAAATATCCCAGCCTTGTTGTAGGTCCTTAGAAAAAATATTCTTTAAATATCCCAGCCTTGTTGTAGGTCCTTAGAAAAAATATTCTTTAAATATCCCAGCCTTGTTGTAGGTCCTTAGAAAAAATATTCTTTAAAAATCCACGCCTTGTTGTAGGCCCTTAGAAAAAATATTCTTTAAAAATCCACGCCTTGTTGTAGGTCCTTAGAAAAAAAATTTTTTAAAAATCCACGCCTATATTTTGTCCTTAGAAAAAATATTCTTTAAAAATCCACGCCTTGTTGTAGGTCCTTAGAAAAAAAATTTTTTACAAATCCACGCCTATATTTTGTCCTTAGAAAAATTATTCTTTAAAAATCCACGCCTATATTTTGTCCTTAGAAAAAATATTTTTTAAAAATCCACGCCTATATTTTGTCCTTAGAAAAAATATTCTTTAAAAATCCACGCCTATATTTTGTCCTTAGAAAAAATATTCATTAAAGATCCACGCCTATATTTTGCCCTTAAAAAATATTCTTTAAAAATCCACGCCTATATTTTGTCCTTAGAAAAATATTCTTTAAAAATCCACGCCTGTTTTGTTGTCCTACAAAAAATATTCTTTAAAAATCCACGCCTATATTTTGTCCTTAGAAAAAATATTTTTTAAAAATCCACGCCTATATTTTGTCCTTAGAAAAAATATTCTTTAAAAATCCACGCCTATATTTTGTCCTTAGAAAAAATATTCATTAAAGATCCACGCCTATATTTTGCCCTTAAAAAATATTCTTTAAAAATCCACGCCTATATTTTGTCCTTAGAAAAATATTCTTTAAAAATCCACGCCTGTTTTGTTGTCCTACAAAAAATATTCTTTAAAAATCCACGCCTATATTTTGTCCTTAGAAAAAATATTCTTTAAAAATCCACGCCTGTTTTGTTGTCCTACAAAAAATATTCTTTAAAAATCCACGCCTGTTTTGTTGTCCTACAAAAAATATTCTTTAAAAATCCACGCCTATATTTTGTCCTTAGAAAAAATATTCTTTAAAAATCCACGCCTATATTTTGCCCTTAAAAAAATATTCTTTAAAAATCCACGCCTATATTTTGCCCTTAGAAAAATATTCTTTAAAAATCCACGCCTGTTTTGTTGTCCTACAAAAAATATTCTTTAAAAATCCACGCCTGTTTTGTTGTCCTACAAAAAATATTCTTTAAAAATCCACGCCTATATTTTGTCCTTAGAAAAAATATTCTTTAAAGATCCACGCCTATATTTTGCCCTTTTAAAAATATTCTTTAAAAATCCACGCCTATTTTGTTGTCCTACAAAAAATATTCTTTAAAAATCCACGCCTATTTTGTTGTCCTACCACGCCTTTTTAGGAAAATTCCCAAAATCCCCATTATTATTTTTCCAATTCGTCCCCGCATATCCTTTAGTGTGCGAAAGGAAGAGCCAAGTAATTTTGCAACATGTCCATCAACAGTGACAGAGGACGAATACACAAACAAGCAAACAAACAAAAAACGGATACAAGTTTCTTAGTCAATATTTGCTTACTGTGGCGGCCACACACACACACGAACAGGACAAATGTTATAAATTCTAATAAAAAATGAATTGAATTGCTAAAATTGCAACAACAACAACAAATAGCTAAGATAGTAGCAAAAAAAATTGAAACTCAATCCACGGATCGAAGGATAAAAAACAATGGCATCGAAAATGAAAATGAAAAAACAACGACAACAAAATAAACAAAATATCCTGCTCGTGTGTTTTTCATTTCCAACTGACCAAGGAATGGAACGGTCCGTCCATTCCTTGAAAGGCAAATAGGAACGAAGCAACAAAGTTGATATTTTATGCAATTTTAGTTCAAACTTTGGATTTGTATTTACTTAATAAGGGGCGACATATGAAAACAGGGTGGGGAGGTCCTCCATTGAAGGGTGAGGTGGTATGGAAGCGTGTGTCTGTGTGTGTATGTTTTTAGTTGATATTTGAGTTTAATGTTTCCGTCTTCGTCACATCAAACAGGGGAGCGTACACAAGGCCATACAAGGAAACATTAGTTCGGAGGACGTCAATTTTTTAACCCTTTTTCGGGTCCGATTAAATGGTTTCTTTTTCACAAACAAAAATAATCATAAATGTTCGTGGATTTTTAAACACATATTTTTTCTAAGGACAACAAAATAGGCGTGGATTTTTAAAGAATATTTTTTCTAAGGACAACAAAATAGGCGTGGATTTTTAAAGAATATTTTTTCTAAGGACAACAAAATAGGCGTGGATTTTTAAAGAATATTTTTTCTAAGGACAACAAAATAGGCGTGGATTTTTAAAGAATATTTTTTCTAAGGACAACAAAATAGGCGTGGATTTTTAAAGAATATTTTTTCTAAGGACAACAAAATAGGCGTGGATTTTTAAAGAATATTTTTTCTAAGGACAACAAAATAGGCGTGGATTTTTAAAGAATATTTTTTCTAAGGACAACAAAATAGGCGTGGATTTTTAAAGAATATTTTTTCTAAGGACAACAAAATAGGCGTGGATTTTTAAAGAATATTTTTTCTAAGGACAACAAAATAGGCGTGGATTTTTACAGACCAGTTTTTGGGGCTACACAATAGGCGTGGATTTTTAAAGAATATTTTTTCTAAGGACAACAAAATAGGCGTGGATTTTTAAAGAATATTTTTTCTAAGGACAACAAAATAGGCGTGGATTTTTAAAGAATATTTTTTCTAAGGACAACAAAATAGGCGTGGATTTTTAAAGAATATTTTTTCTAAGGACAACAAAATAGGCGTGGATTTTTAAAGAATATTTTTTCTAAGGACAACAAAATAGGCGTGGATTTTTAAAAAATTTTTTCTAGGCGTGGATTTTTAAAGAATATTTTTTCTGAAGACAACAAAATAGGCGTGGATTTTTAAAGAATATTTTTTCTAAGGACAACAAAATAGGCGTGGATTTTTAAAGAATATTTTTTCTAAGGACAACAAAATAGGCGTGGATTTTTAAAGAATATTTTTTCTAAGGACAACAAAATAGGCGTGGATTTTTAAAGAATATTTTTTCTAAGGACAACAAAATAGGCGTGGATTTTTAAAGAATATTTTTTTCTAAGGACAACAAAATAGGCGTGGATTTTTAAGGAGATTTTTATATTTTTTCTAAGGACAACAAAATAGGCGTGGATTTTTAAAGAATATTTTTTCTAAGGACAACAAAATAGGCGTGGATTTTTAAAGAATATTTTTTCTAAGGACAACAAAATAGGCGTGGATTTTTAAAGAATATTTTTTAGGCTAAGGACAACAAAATAGGCGTGGATTTTTAAAGAATATTTTTTCTAAGGACAACAAAATAGGCGTGGATTTTTAAAGAATATTTTTTCTAAGGACAACAAAATAGGCGTGGATTTTTAAAGAATATTTTTTCTAAGGACAACAAAATAGGCGTGGATTTTTAAAGAATATTTTTTCTAAGGACAACAAAATAGGCGTGGATTTTTAAAGAATATTTTTTTTAAAGAATATTTTTTCTAAGGACAACAAAATAGGCGTGGATTTTTAAAGAATATTTTTTAATAGGCGTGGATTTTTAAAGGACAACAAAATAGGCGTGGATTTTTAAAGAATATTTTTTCTAAGGACAACAAAATAGGCGTGGATTTTTAAAGAATATTTTTTGAAGGGGAACAAAATAGGCGTGGATTTTTAAAGAATATTTTTTCTAAGGACAACAAAATAGGCGTTTGAGACCCCAAAAGAGGCGTGGATTTTTTAAGGGATATTTTTTGAGACCCCAAAAGAGGCGTGGATTTTTTAAGGAATATTTTTTGAGAGACCAAAAGAGGCGTGGATTTTTTAAGGAATATTTTTTGGGACCCCAAAAGAGGCGTGGATTTTTTAAGGAATATTTTTTGGGACCCCAAAAGAGGCGTGGATTTTTTAAGGAATATTTTTTGAGACCCCAAAAGAGGCGTGGATTTTTTAAGGAATATTTTTTGAGACCCCAAAAGAGGCGTGGATTTTTTAAGGAATATTTTTTGAGACCCCAAAAGAGGCGTGGATTTTTTAAGGAATATTTTTTGAGACCCCAAAAGAGGCGTGGATTTTTTAAGGAATATTTTTTGAGACCCCAAAAGAGGCGTGGATTTTTTAAGGAATATTTTTTGAGACCCCAAAAGAGGCGTGGATTTTTTAAGGAATATTTTTTTACATGGATTTTTTGGGGAATATTTTTGAGACCCCAAAAGAGATTTTTTAAATTTGTGTTTTTTATACTTTTCTCATCGACTTGTAGACCAAATAAAATAAAATATATATTTTCAAATTGTTTTTGTTTTTCACAAACCCTTTGCCGAGTTCGTGATAAGCATTTAACAAAAAAATGAAAAATATTTTTAACTTCATATTCAAATTGTATTTTAACTCAATGTTTGGTATGATGAGGTGTAAATTGAAATGCGTGCAAGCATTTGTCGGGTAATGTAATAAACAAAAGTAATACAAAATACGAGTACGGTCCATGAAATATACAAAGATTTTGGTAAAAGCTTTTCACGATGGTCTTTACTGCCTCTTCATATTATGACAGACAAAAAAATATATGAATTCACAATATTAAATATGGATTTCATGTGTGAACATTAGGGTGTCACGAAATATTGTTGTTATTCAAATATTCTAAGTTTATTTCCTTATATAATTAGTATTACAGATCCTCTATATTTTTTCTAATAAACTTCCATGTTAGTTCCATCCTAATAACTCTCACCCTCCAATCAATGACATTTAATGTGGATCAACAGATAGCCTTCATTGCTGCTTTCAACGAAACCATTTTTTAATTTCAAATGTTAACCTGGAGAGATTGTTATTTTTTGAAAAAAATCTTTTTATTATTAAATAATATTCTTTCATTTATATTCGGATTGTGTTTGTCCGATATCTGTTCCGTTTTAATATTTTAGCATATTTTTTGGTTGTTGTTGGTGTTTATTCCCGTGTACGTGTTTTCTTTGTCTACCAATATTTTTATGCATATTAACAGCCTGTTACCCTGTGTTTTGGGTATTTGGTGCTGCCATCTATCCACCATCACCCAACACTCAGATACGCAGTTTGACCATCATCATCAAACCAAGGCTACTACTTCATTTGCCTTTGCTGCTACGTTTTTCGGCAGCCATATATGAAAGAGTTGACCGGTATATGGTTTGTTGTGTGGCAGTTCGGAATTTTTAAATTTCACTTGGCATATTTTCGGGCATTCGTATAATATTAACGTTACTGTTTTTTTGGTTTGAACAAAAATACAAAACGTGAGTGGAAATGCCAAAAACAGAGAGGTAACACACACACATACATACGAAGTCATAAACATACAATTGCGTTTATTTGTTAAACTGAGTTTAAGCTTTTTTTAAACAATATTTTTTAAAAACACACTCAATAAAGAAGGATGTAATAATTATTTTTACGCAAACCCCAGAGATTTTTTAAAAAATATACAATTTATAAATTTTTGGTACTTTTTTCGATTTATTCTATCACGTATTTCAATTGATTTTTCCTCGCCTTCTCCATATGCTCCATCAGGCGATCGTTAACCAATTTCTTCAACTCCGATGATATATAGAAATCATAATGATTGAATTTCTCCGCATCAATACGATAAACGCCCTTGACGTTATCCAACATATGGGCATAAATGGAATGAACACCTGCGGGCGTAGCTATGGCATCGGTATCACCAAAATATAACAACATTGGAACTGTGACTTGTGACAAATTATAACTAGGTGGCGATACACTTCTGTACTGTAATAAATTGCCTTGTGGTTCGTAGTCGAACCAAATGAAATCACCTGATTTCCATATTTGGCGTAGATGGGTTACTTCTTTCACTGAACCACCCTGCAGCAGCTGACCATAGAGTAGGGTGTTCATGGCCTGCAATTAGGTGTCCTGTATTAGAAAATAGCTTATAGGTGTGAACGAGAGCCATACCCCATCATACTGGCCATTACCAGCAAGAAGATGAAACCATTTTTCACATTCCGATCGTTGAGAAGATCTGAGGCATTTGTCACGCATAAAACTTTTGGGGAGCAGTTCAAAATCATCGGCATTAGCTTTCTTCTGTAAGGAATCATGGCATATTAGCATATTATTATTAAAACACTTTGCGCCTATATGGACCTTGAAATTTGCACAATCCACCCTAGTATGACGCTTGGAAAGAAGTAGTTGCAAATATACGAGCTAATTGGTGGGTCGGATGGTCATTAAAAATAGTCGTTAAAACGATTCTTAAAAAATATTCTTTACATATTTCACTCTCATTAGTCGAAAGGACCTTGAAAAAATATTCTTTAAAAAAATCCACCCTATTGTGAAAATATTCTTTAATAAATACACCCAGTTGTGATCCTCGAATATGGTGATCCCAAAAAAATATTCTTTAACATATGCACCCTGTTGTGATCTTCGAATATGGTGGTCCTAAAAAATATTCTTTAACAAATACACCCTGTTGCGATCCTCGAATATGGTGGTCCTAAACAGTCCTCCAAAAAACATTCTTTAAAAAATCCACGCTTCCTATAGCCCTCCAAAAAACATTCTTTAAAAAATCCACGCCTCCTATAGCCCTCCAAAAAACATTCTTTAAAAAATCCACGCTTCCTATAGCCCTCCAAAAAACATTCTTTAAAAAATCCACGCCTCCTATAGCCCTCCAAAAAACATTCTTTAAAAAATCCACGCCTCCTATAGCCCTCCAAAAAACATTCTTTAAAAAATCCACGCCTCCTATAGCCCTCCAAAAAACATTCTTTAAAAAATCCACGCCTCCTATAGCCCTCCAAAAAACATTCTTTAAAAAATCCACGCCTCCTATAGCCCTCCAAAAAACATTCTTTAAAAAATCCACGCCTCCTATAGTCCTCCAAAAAACATTCTTTAAAAAATCCACGCATCCTATAGCCTTCCAAAAAACATTCTTTAAAAAATCCACGCCTCCTATAGCCCTCCAAAAAAAATTCTTTAAAAAATCCACGCCTCCTATAGCCCTCCAAAAAACATTCTTTAAAAAATCCACGCCTCCTATAGCCCTCCAAAAAACATTCTTTAAAAAATCCACGCCTCCTATAGCCCTCCAAAAAAAATTCTTTAAAAAATCCACGCCTCCAAAAAACATTCTTTAAAAAATCCACGCCTCCAAAAAACATTCTTTAAAAAATCCACGCCTCCTATAGCCCTCCAAAAAACATTCTTTAAAAAATCCACGCATCCTATAGCCCTCCAAAAAACATTCTTTAAAAAATCCACGCCTCCTATAGCCCTCCAAAAAACATTCTTTAAAAAATCCACGCCTCCTATAGCCCTCCAAAAAATATTCTTTAATAAATACACCCTGTTGTGATCCTCGAATATGATGGTCCTAAAATATTATTTAACAAATATGCCCTGTTGTGATCCTCGAATATGGTGGTTCTAAAAAGTATTCTTTAACAAACACACCCTGTTGTGATGCTCGAATATAGTAGTCCTAAAAAATGTTCTTTAAAAATACACCCTGTTGTGATCATCGAATATGGTGATCCTGATCCTATAGCCCTCCAAAAACACATGCTTAAAAAATCCTCGCCTCCCATCGCTCTCAAAAATATTCTTTAAAAAATCCTCGCCTCCCATCGCTCTCAAAAATATTCTTTAAAAAATCCACGCCTCTTATCGCTCTCAAAAAATATTTTTTAAGAATTCCACCCCTCCTATCGCTCTCAAAAAATATTCTTTAAGAAATCCACGTCTCCCATCGCTCTTTTATGGCCGTCACCAAAAAATCCTTAAAGTCTCTCCAACTTACCTTAACAAATCGAAAGATTTTCCTCACATCATCATTCGTGAATTTAACCTGATTCCGCAAGGAGACAATTGGTGCTAAAGCCTGTACAAATTGTAAACGCTCATTATACTGTGGCAGCAGGGAGCACAATACCAAAATGGCATTAAAAGCCTAAAAATGGAAAATTGGGAACAGACAAAAACGCAAACAATCAAAATGAGGGGTAGCATCAATTTTTTGGGGCGGAGGAAAGGAAAATATTTGCATAAGTGTGTGTGTGAGTGTGCCCGGACTCACCTGGGAGTGGGCAATTAACCAAACTTGATGAAATGATGTTTCATTGCGAATGTGGTCAACAATGGCTGGCAGATCGTAACGACCCCATTCGTGGAAGCTGAAACTCCAAAATTCGGCATCCTTGATGGTGAAGCGGGAATGATTGCGGCCATAAGCTGAGCCTCGTAAATTGGCCAACCAAACATCATGTTTATTGTTAAACAACTGAAAGGCTACAAAGGATGTCAAAGGAAGTGGGTTTTCCAGGAACAACAATAACAACAAAAGAATGGAGGATGGACGACACGTCAAAAAATGAAATGATAAACACTTGAATTTAATTAGTTCTTTCATTTGTGTTGAATGTAGCTTACCCAAACTTTTCCCCGGTCCCATTATAACCCAGGCCAGGGAAGAGCTCAGCAAACCATGCAGCAGTAATATGGGACTTGAACCCGGTCTTGGCAGGCGATGTAGAGTTAGATTATAACCATCTTCGGTTACCACGTAATGTATTTCCAATGAATAGTTGTGTTTGCGAATCCAATCGCTCTAAAATTTAACACTGGCCTTTTAATTGAATTTTCCAAATTAAATTACAAAATATCTACCCACCGTTGTCCACTTAAGTTTTTCATATTTTCCTGAATTTTCATCAATTTCTCGAGAATTCTCATCGATTTCATTGGTATGACCATTTCCTCTGTTCGATTTGCCAAAAATATTCCAAAATAATGGACCATCCCTCGAATTGGAATGGAATCGAGGCCAACATGCTGTCGTCTGGCAATTTCCAATAACTTCACAAATCGCCAGCAAAAATAGAAGTATCGACTGTCGTGTTTTACTTTGTTTAGACATTTAAAACTGTTTCTAGATATTTTTGTGTTGGTTTCCAAATGGCCATGGTAATTTTGATCGTATGTGTTGGAAAATTTCATGGTAGAATGCGAGCTAATTGTTAACGTATCGTTTGTCGTAATCAGGGATTTGATAATCACAAACATTTTCGGAATATGCCACTTGTACTAATATATTACTATTTATATATTAGTACAAGTGGCTCAATGGTGGGTTGGTGTTTTAGAGGAGGCTTATGCTTCACTATGCGTGTGTACGCATGTATTCTATTTTTGGGTTTTCAATGAATTACGCAATGGAACAAAATTGAACTCATATTTTTTATTAATTTTACGTCTTTTAAATTTTAAAAATCAAGGAGTATTGCGACCCTGGAAAACGTTACTTACTTACTTAGCTGGCTTGTGACAGAACTTTTGCGCAGTTTTTCCAATTTGAAATACCATATTCGGCAATGTTGTCTTCCACTTGGTCTTTGCAGCTTATTCGCGGCCTTCCCCATCTTCGTGAACCATCAGCTGGTTCGCTTTTATATGCCTTCTGGGCTGGGGCATCTTCATCCAGTCTCACAACATGACATAGCCAATGTAGTCGCTGCAGCTCAATACGTCTAACAATGTCGATGTCCGAGAATAGCGAATGAACCATGGACGTCACCGTCAACGCAGATTGGCCCAGTAAATCTTTCGGAGAATTTTTCTCTCAAACACTCCAATAGCCGCCTCATCTGCTTGCGCATGTACCCATGCATCAGATCCATATAACAGCACGGGTAGTATCAGCGTCTTGTAGAGTGTGAGTTTAGCCTGGCGGGAGGTGGCCTTGCTTTTGTGTTGTTTGCTCAGACCATAGTAGCGCCGGTTGGCTTCACTATCCTTCTCCGAATTTCAAAACTGATGACATTCGTATCATACCATCAGCTTGGTCTTCTCGCCGTTTACTGCCAGACACACTTCGGCAGACTCCTTCTCAATTTGTTCAAAGGTGGATGTTACCGCTCTCAATGTTCAATCCATTATGTCGATGTCATAGGTGTAGGCGAGTAACATGTGTTGTTTGCTGTAAAGAGTGCCATTTCTGTTCACTTTTGCATCTTGTATGACGTTTTCCAACAGGATGTTAAAAAGTCACACGACAAACTGTGACCTTGTCTGAATCCTCGTTCGATATTAATGGGCTCCGAGAGGCCCTTTCCGACTTTAACTGCTGATCTTGTGCCAGTTAAAGGTATCCTGCATAGCCGTACTAATTTTGCAGTAATGCCAAACGTAGACATGAAGTAGACTTTAAACACCTCTGAACGGATAGGACTGTCAAATGCGGCTTTATAGTCGACGAATAGGTGAAATGTGTCAATGTGTTTTTCGTGGATTTTTTCCAGGATTTGACTCACAGTGAAAATCTGGTCAATGGTGGATTTGCCAGGTCTGAAGCCGCATTGGTATGGTCCAATATTGTCATTGACCATGGGCTTCAGTCGTTCACATAGTACACTGGATAGCACTTTATATGCGATGGGAAGGAGACTTATTCCTTTATAGTTGGCACATATCGTCTTGTCACCTTTTTTTGTGCACGGGACACAGGATGTTGAGGTTCCAATCATTGGGCATACATCCTCTAACCAAATTGTTCTAATCAGCTGGTGCATGCTCCTTGCCAGCATCTGACCACCAGATAGTTCGGCATGTAACTCATAGGCACATGCTGCTTTATTATTCTTCAGCCTATTGATGGCTATCCTGACTTCATCTTGGCTAGGTGGTATACACTCTATACCGCAATCTATTATTGGTTCTGGAGTATCCTCTACACCGGTACTTTTTGATACCAGAATATTTTCAAAATGCTCCTTCCAGATCCTCAGCACGCTGTCTGTATCAGTCACCAGATTTCCTTCTTCATCTCTACAGGAGGATGTGCCTGCACCAATGCCTTCGGTTTGGTGTTTTACCCGTTGGTAGAATTTTCGGACTTCATTCTGACTCCTGTACATCTCGATTTGCTCACGCTCACGTTTTTCTTGTTCTTTCTTTTTTTTCTGAAAATACGTTTCTCCTCTCTCCTTTTCTCCCGATTGTTCTCCATCGCATTACGTGTTGGTAATGTCCGCAGGGTTGCCCTATACGCTGCGTTTTATATATCGGTAGCATTACGATACTCCTGATCGTACTACGGATATCTTGATTGTGGCCTTTGGTACCCAAGTGTTGCTTTTGCTGCAGTTTGTAGGGAGTGGGCAATTCTCTGCCATTGTGCTTCTATATTATTATCGGGACAAGGGGTGCTTTCGTCAAGCTGTTGGGTAAGTTGAGCGGAGTAGGCTTCTGCTATCTGTTGTGTTTGCAGCTTTTCGACGCCAAATTCGCTCCTAGGATCGATCGAACGTCTAATACACTAGATGAATGCCTTCCGTCGATCACAACATGGTCAATTTAATTTCTCGCTTCTTGTTCAGGAGAAATCCAGATGGCCTTGTGTATATCGAGATGCTTGAATCTGGTGCTGCTAACTACCATCTTTTTTGCTGCCGCGAAGTCAATCAACCTCATACCGTTGTCGGATGTTTCTTCATGGAGGCTGAATTTTCCGAAGGTGGGGCCAAAAATATTTTCCCTTCCGATGCATTAAATTCATCTAGGAGAATTTTAATGTCATGGCCAGGGCAGCGGTCATGCTGTTTCTAGGATCTCGTAAAATATGTCTTTGGTCTGCTCATCTTTGTCTTCGGTCGGAGCATGGGTGCAAATGAGACTGATGTAGAAGAACTTCGCTTTTATACGGATTACAGCGATTCGCTCATCTACTGGAGTGAATCTGGAGACGAGGTCTTTTATTCTCCTGTTAATTATAAATCCGCAGCCAAATTCACGTGTCGTTCCATGGCAGCTATAATAGAGGGAGTAATCATCTGATTTACTTACGCCAGTCCCTTTCCATCGCATTTCCTGTAAGGCAATAATATCGGTTTTGTACTTCTTGAGTGCATCCGCCAAAGCGAACAGTACGCCTGTTCTGTACAACGTGCGCACATTCCAAGTGCAGATTCGGAGATGGTGGTCATTTATACGTTTACGGGGGTCGTCAACATTAGGTTTTCCGAGTGTGGACAACTAACCCAACCCATTTTATTATAGTTATTATGTGTTAACTCGCGGCATATATTAGCTCACTATTTCATCGGGTGATGAAAATAACTACCCCACGTGGCACCACGGGGAGGTCAGTGTCCACAATTGAGATGAAAGGTGGACCAAGAAAGCCTGGACTTCGCCATGTTAAAGCCAATCAGTGCCGTTGCTTTGTATCTATCATCTCCTACGCCACCCCTCTGGACAAAAATAGTTGTTTTTAAATCTACGCCTTTTAGTGGTTCGTGAAAATATATATTTTAAAAATCAAGGAGTATTGCGACTCTGGAAAAATATTTGGGTCTTTAAAAAAAATTATTTTTAATATACACGCCTATTGATGGTCTGTCCTTGAAAAAAATATTTTAAAAATCCACGCCTATTGATGGTCTGTCCTTGAAAAAATTATTTTAAAAATCCACGCCTATTGATGGTCTGTCCTTGAAAAAAATATTTTAAAAATCCACGCCTATTGATGGTCTGTCCTTGAAAAAATTATTTTAAAAATCCACGCCTATTGATGGTCTGTCCTTGAAAAAATTATTTTAAAAATCCACGCCTATTGATGGTCTGTCCTTGAAAAAATTATTTTAAAAATCCACGCCTATTGATGGTCTGTCCTTGAAAAAATTATTTTAAAAATCCACGCCTATTGATGGTCTGTCCTTGAAAAAATTATTTTAAAAATCCACGCCTATTGATGGTCTGTCCTTGAAAAAATTATTTTAAAAATCCACGCCTATTGATGGTCTGTCCTTGAAAAAATTATTTTAAAAATCCACGCCTATTGATGGTCTGTCCTTGAAAAAATTATTTTAAAAATCCACGCCTATTGATGGTCTGTCCTTGAAAAAATTATTTTAAAAATCCACGCCTATTGATGGTCGGTCCTTGAAAAAAAATTATTTTAAAAATCCACGCCTATTGATGGTCGGTCCTCGAAAAAAAAAATATTTTAAAAAACCACACCCATTGATGGTCGGTCCTTGAAAAAATTATTTTAAAAATCCACGCCTATTGATGGTCGGTCCTTGAAAAAATTATTTTAAAAATCCACGCCTATTGATGGTAGGTCCTTAAAAAATTATTTTAAAAATCCACGCCTATTGATGGTCGGTCCTTGAAAAAAAATTATTTTAAAAATCCACGCCTATTGATGGTCGGTCCTCGAAAAAAAAAATATTTTAAAAAACCACACCCATTGATGGTCGGTCCTTGAAAAAATTATTTTAAAAATCCACGCCTATTGATGGTCGGTCCTTGAATAAATTATTTTCAAAATCCACGCCTATTGATGGTCGGTCCTTGAAAAAAAAAATATTTTAAAAATTCACGCCTATTGATGGTCGGTCCTTGAAAAAAAAATATTTTAAAAAACCACACCCATTGATGGTCGGTCCTTGAAAAAATTATTTTAAAAATCCAAGCCTATTGATGGTCGGCCCTTGACAAAAAAATATTGAGGTCCTTGGAAAAAAATATTTTAAAAAATCCACCCCTTTGTTAATTCACAATTTTTTTTTCTAATTCCATCACTCCACTTATAACACCCTTTTCTTCCAATTCGAAATAAACCAAATAATTAATTAGCACTTTGTAGTTTAAATATTTTTTGCTTGTATATTTCATCTTCACCCGCTATGCGGGTTGGATGTAATATCTCCCGTATCTTGACATTATGGTGTCAAACATGTTTCACAAAATGACCGCAATACACACCCATACACACAAACACACACACACACTTAGTCACATAAATTATGTAATCTCCGGGATGACATCTTTTGATCCGACATCAAGATTTACAAATGTGTGGTGGAAAAAGTTAAAGGAAACGAAAGCAAAGCAAAGAAAACCAAAACAAAATACCGACAAAGCATCACTTTTACTTTTCATGAATATTCATGACCAACAAACGATCGATCGGTCGGTCGCTCGGTCAATATGTTAATTGAAATCATTGGAAATGGAATTTGGATTATTGAGCGAGCTTGAGAGCTGATGTTGTCAGTGGTCAGTATTGTTTGGATTATCTGATGGGTTTTTTTTTTCCTTGTGTCGACCGTAAATAAGTTGCAGATGATAATCATCCACACATCGCCATGGACAGACGACCAGTGGCCGGTCTGTGTTCCAGTCAAGTCGTAGTGTGACTTACTGACATATTAACCAAAAATAAAACAAAAAACAATAAGAGATGCACATTATTCGTGGAAAGTAGTAGTGTATCTCTCAAGTATGTGTTTATCTTGGCCAACATCAACAACACTAACAAAAACATCCGCAGCAGCAACAACAATAACAACATCGAACCACGGTAGCAGATAAATTAATTTCTTTGTTATTCGATGTCAATGGTTTGGTTCGGTCGGCCGGTTGGTTGGTGGGGTTGTAGGTAGTTTGGGTCTGTTGGCTATGTTACCGTTTCGTATCTGGGATTTGGGTCAGTTTTATTTACATCATTTCATTTTCTTGTTGTTGTTGGTGGTGTTGTATATTTTTTGGACCTGTTCGTAAGGTGGTTTCGAGAAACTATTATTATGCTGTAACAGAGTAAAAGCCACCCATCACAAGAAGCGAAAGAAACAAAACTTTCCATTGAAACGGTTGAAGTTTTGTTGCGGACTTGATAAAGAAATTGCATAAATAATTAAATATTCATTTTAATTGCATTGCTCCATTCTCTTTGTTGGCCAAATAAATACAAAAAAAAAAAAAAAATGGAGAAGAGTCCTTGTAAATGAGAGGACCTACAACAATATTAAATGTTAAATAATGTGTTTTAAAGGCCTTTAAATGCCAAGCAATTTGAATTATTATTAAGAAAGATCGTCTTTGAATTCTTTAGAAAGACCCATTACGTTGTCTATGAGGAGTCTATGGGATATTCTTTGGGGAAACTCAAGGTCTACTATAGTAGGGTGACCATTCTTCCTTGAAAAAATCTATCTCCACGACGGTGCTGCTCCTTGAAGAAATGCATTCTAAAAAATCAACGCCATTTGTAGTCCTTGAAAAAATTATTTGAGAAATCGAGGCCAATATGTGTCTTTGAAAAAAAAAATTAATAAAAAATCTACAACGATTAAGGCCTGCAAAAAAAATATTTTTAAGATCTTCACGCCTGTTGTGGTTATTAAAAAATGTATTACTCCAATTTGCAACGCCTGTTCTAACTTAAATGATCTGTGAATACTCATATCAGAACACCTATGAAATATTCTCCCTTATAATAGAGACATATGAGGTCTCCTATAAGAAGGGAACATATGAAGTCTCCTATAGGAGGGGAACCTATAAGGTCTTCTATATAACCAGTCTTGAAAAAAATTAAATTTAAAAATCAACCGTTATTGTAGTTTTTGAAAAAAATAGTTTAAAATCGGAGCCTATTGTCTTTGAAAAAAATCTATTTTAAAATCCACGCCGATGTTGGTCTTTGAGAGAATATATATTTGAAAACGCATATTGTAGTCATTGAAAAAATTATTTGAAAAATCCATGTATATTGCAGTCTTTGAAAAATAATATTTAAAAAATATACGCTGATTTGGTCTTTGAAAAAATTATTTAAAAAACATCACATTTGTAGTCGTTGGATCTTAAAAAGTAGTCTTTAAAAAATCCACGCCTGTTCTGGTCCCTGAAATGTTGGATCTTAAAAAGTAGTCTTTAAAAAATCCACGCCTGTTCTGGTCCCTGAAATGTTGGATCTTAAAAAGTAGTCTTTAAAAAATCCACGCCTGTTCTGGTCCCTGAAATGTTGGATCTTAAAAAGTAGTCTTTAAAAAATCCACGCCTGTTCTGGTCCCTGAAATGTTGGATCTTAAAAAGTAGTCTTTAAAAAATCCACGCCTGTTCTGGTCCCTGAAATGTTGGATCTTAAAAAGTAGTCTTTAAAAAATCCACGCCTGTTCTGGTCCCTGAGGGTTTCTCTTAGTTCGAAGATGTCAAATAAGGCTGTCTTTTTGGAAATTCGTACTGGAACGTCACGAAAAGTACTAAATATGGTACGATACGATGTATTTAACGGACCTGTGGATCTAGAACTCTTAAATTTGGAATGGGCATCTCTGACAGAGATGGTCCGTCAGAAACAGTGACGTATAATACATACGTCAGAAACGTCAAAAACCCACCCAAAACCATTAGGTTTTCGACAAAATAGCTATTTGATACGATTTCGATTTAGGTGAAGCGATCGAGCTTGAACCTTGAAATTTGTAATTAAAGAAGTTTTGGAAATTCGTACACATGTGTACTAAAGTGTTCCAAATACGGTAAAATTTTGATTTGGATGAATCGATCGGAAATTTGTATTAATTATTCTTAAAGATGAGTAGTGGGTAAATACCCAAAGTGCAAATAACCGGTAAATTGGATAAGTACCCATTTGTGGTTATTCATTTGGGTATTTACTACATTGAATCGGCAATACAATATCTTGCACCTTATTTCCGGGTTTTTCTTATCAAATTGATTTAAAATGGAAATTTTTACAATACTTAAAAAACGTGACTCAAATGTTTTTAATGCCAAAGCGAACATTGATATGGAAAATGGAGTGCATGGGTCCAAGATTTTATATAGCCCCCATATAACCGTACTTCCCGATATAAGGTATTTTTGTCTATTAGACGCATTTTATAATCACATTGGTTGTAATTTGACACAGAAAGTTCTCCAAACCAAATATCCATGCAAAAATGTATCGATGTAGTTCCACGTTTTCTAGTACCCCCCCCCCCCCCCATACAAAGATACCCATCATTTTTGAGTAATTATCCAAAAAATGGGTATAAACTCATTAACTGCCGAACCACTTGATGAAGGCTGTCAACATTTGGGTCGGATGGTTTTTATTGTCAAAGCAAACCGTACCTCCCGATTTAAGGTATTTCTTATCGCTTAGACACATTTTAAGATCAAATTGGCACAGAGAGTTATCTATGGGTATCAAATATCAGTAGTGTTGGCGGGTTATATGGGATACCATTTGTATTTTGTTTTTGCAAAATAGTCAGGCTTAATCCCAGTTTGTTGTTTTTATAAAAAACAACTATTTATTAGTGGGGAATGTATGGCATTGTCCGCCGAGGGGTAAGGCAGGGAAGACTATAGTTTCGGATCTCGCCACTGATCCTCATCAGTTCCCTCAGTTTTTTGTTGGGATATTCTCCCCAGAAGCTATTAATAGCTTCTTTACAAAAAACCTTTCAAACCCAAATGTCTCTTGTGACAATTCGAAGTTCTTACGTTACCAGCGATACGACCCCAATGAGAAGTTCGTTTCGTTGGCGCCTGACTTCGTGGTCAACAAGGCATTTACAGACAACTACAATACATTTCCCACTGCTAACGAACTTCTTCCAACGAAACGAACTTCTCATTGGGGTCGTATCGCTGGTAACGTAAGAACTTCGAATTGTCACAAGAGACATTTGGGTTTGAAAGGTTTTTTGTAAAGAAGCTATTAATAGCTTCTGGGGAGAATATCCCAGCAAAAAACTGGAACTGATGAGGATCAGTGGCGAGATCCGAAACTATAGTCTTCCCTGCCTTACCCCTCGGCGGACAATGCCATACATTCCCCACTAATAAATAGTTGTTTTTTTATAAAAACAACAAACTGGGATTAAGCCTGACTATTTTGCAAAAACAAAAAGGTATCAAATATCCATAAAAAATCTAGATGTTGTTCCACGTTTTCTGGTAGCCCCCATACAAAGGTACCCCTATGTTGAGTATTTATCCAAAAATTGGGTATAAACTCATTAAGTGCGAAACCACTTGGCATAGGTGGCCAAAATTTGCTAGTATAATATATAATATGCTATACAAAATACTATTGTGACACCTTTTTTTGGTACTTTAAAACTTATCCTTTAAGCAATCCTCGCCTGTTGTGGTCCTCGAAAAATATTCTTACAAAAATACAACAAATCTTCTGATCTAGTAAAAATAATGTTTAAATCAATAAAGTGTTTTAAAAGAAATCACTTATTTCCCAGCTCTTATTTTATATTTTCAATTTTAAGTAAGGTGATTAGGAATTCATAGCACATATGTTGCATATCGTTTCAAACTATAATTTATGATAGCGTATTCCAATAAATTGTATAAAAAAAAATTGGCTGACAGATAACCATTCAGCAGCTGGAATTTTACCAATATACGCTACGCAGTTTTCTAAGAAAAAGTTTCACTTGTTATACCCTTCACTACACTGTGGTACAGGGTATTATGTCTTTGTGCATATGTTTGTAACAGGCAAAAAGAAAACCAGATAGACACATGGTTCCTTTTGAGAATATGCATAGAATCACTTTCTGAGTCGATTTATGCATGTCCGTCCGTCTGTCTGTCGATGTTAAATTGTAAATAAAGTACAGGTCGCATTTATAATCCGAATTGGATGAAATTTGGCATAGGTCACTTATTTGGCCCAAGGACGAACCCTATTGAAATTAGGAAAAATCGGTTCAGATTTAGATATATTTTTCGTCCGATTTAATGTAAACGGTCCCTATATATCTTTCGATTTGCACGAAATTTAGTGCAGCGTAATGAATTAGGTCTGGAATGATGTGTGTCAAGTTTCCTGAAAATCGGTTCAGATTTGGATATACCTCCCAAATATATGTTCGCCCGATTTGATGTAAATGGTGTACCAAAGTCCCTATATATCTTTCGATTTGCACGAAATTTGGCATAGCGTACTGAATTAAGTTAGAACGATGTGTGTTAAATTTCGTGGAAATCGCTTCAGATTTAGATATAGTTCCCATATATATTTTCGTCCGATTTTCGGTAAATAGTGCACCAAAGTCCCTTGTATCCTTCGATTTGCGCGAAATTTCGCATAGCGTGCTGAATTAAGTCTAGAACGATGTGTGTTAAATTTCGTGAAAATCGGTTACGCAGACGGCTCTAAATCTGCTCGAATGAAATTAAAGTTAGGATAGGATGGAGATAGAGGGAACGTAGACATGCAATTGTTAGGATACATATGTACAATATACCTAAAGTGGCGAAGGGTATTATATAGTCGGCCCAGTCCGACTTTACTACTTGCCTTACTGGTTAAAATTAAGTTTATTATTTAATCAGCTGCCATTATACAGAATGTGTGATTCTTTTAATCATAAAGTCATCCTTGTAAAAATATATAAGAGTACGAACAATATGTAGAACTCAAGCATGATTACAATATAACCCATACTGAGATTATATTAGTTTTACAGTCTGTGAGAGGAGCATGATTAAATTTGTTCACAATTTTAGACCGGTGAATATTCTACAAATGTTTAGATCTCCGAAAAATATCTATCTATATATAACGGTAAGCTATTGCACTATTTTAAACCTTCACCATATTCCGAGAAAAAAAAAACAAATAACCAAATAAATCATAGAGAACACGTCAAAGAAATGCATTTATTTAAATCGAGTTTGTTTTATTACGCTGGCAGAAGAGACGCCAAACAAAAAAAAAATAAAAACACAAGCGGCACTATGTGGTAATGGCTTAAAATTAATGAGCCAGCGAAAAGAGCGATAACGCGATATTGAAAAAAAAAACATGATCAATGTCCAAAGCCAAAATACAAAACAAATTACATAGACAAACAAAACAGACTGACTGAGTGACAAAACGGCAGACCGTACGACAGATACAAAACATTTGAATGAGTTAATTTAAATGTTTTGTTTGCAACAACACCAATAAACAAAGACCCATCGTCATATATTTTGTAGGTATCATCCATCGGTCACTTAGCCAATTACAGATGGCAACAAAAACAATAACAAATCATTTCATTTCTTTTTTATTGGACTCTTTCCTCGGTTTTTGGTCAATAATCGCACCACGCATTACGCACCCCGGACGGACAAACGACCGAGCGTTCGATCCATCGATCGACCGACCAAACGACCGTTGGCATTGAAGTACATAAACGACCCGCTCTGTTTTGACCAGCGACACAATCCAAAATACAACAAATACAACGACGACAACAACAACAACCGAAAAAACACAACAACGTTAATTTGTTGGCCTTAACGTCGTAACGTAATAACTTACTTCAATGGCTTAGCAGTCTGCATTCAGCTCGGTCAGCAGTCTTGACAAAATCACCACACTAACCAAATACCGCCCGAACCGTGCGAACGGACAAAACCAATCAACCGCCCGCCAAGTAAAGAAATAAAAATAAAAGCTCAAAAATAAAATACAAACGAAAGAAAAAAATTAAATAATTTCACTTTTCAACAATTGAATAATCGTTGTAACGAAACCTTAAAACCAAACAAAAATTTAAATACAGCTCAAGGAAAGTGCAGTGTTGTTGTGATTCGAAACCGAATTTGAATATTTAAGAATATAATTTTTTGGAAAATTAGTTAAACAGAATTTGAAAATAGTTCTGAGTTTCTGTGTCAAATGTTGTTGTTTAAAGAATGCAATCCGAAAACATTGTTGTTATTATGTGTAGTGCTGAATTTGGTACTTACCTTTGTGAATGGCCAATTTATCATCGACGAAGATGAGGATGACAGCAACGAGGATGAAACACCCGAAGAGAAGGCTGAAAGAAAAAGCATCGAAGAGGATTCTTATTTAACTGTGGTAAGGTGAAAGTTTTGTGAATAAAAATGAGGATATACAAATAAATATAAATATCAAAATAACGTGTGTTGACCACATTTTTGGCAAGCATTTAAGGTGGACTAGGCTTGCATGACAAAAAAAATCGCCATGCTTTTACGTATGTTCCATCAAAAGAAGACAAAATATTAGCATGGGGAAAAAGAAATCCATTATTATTTCGGCAGATGGCTGT
The DNA here is from genome assembly GCF_032173495.1 of Musca vetustissima. NCBI lineage: Eukaryota > Metazoa > Arthropoda > Insecta > Diptera > Muscidae > Musca > Musca vetustissima. Next base: position 12,668 of record NW_026887649.1, on the reverse strand, counting down.
ACTGCTAGATTTCTCGTAAAGTATCGTTCAAACAATTTCGGATTTAGCCTGGTTGGAGGGGTGACATTTCGTAGTAAAAAACCAGTGAGCGGAGCAGTATAGTAGGGCGGGGCCGACCATACGATACCCTACACAACTACTACGGAACTCTAACTTTCTGCCGACATTTATTCTGAGCGTGGGCAATATTTCCTGATAGTTGCACCCTCTTGCCCGATTAAAGATTGACAGAACCTCTTCCTTACACTGACATATTTTCCGAATATTCCCAGATTCCCTTCACCGTGGATTGTGTTGTGATGTTCGGATTATAATTGTGGCCTATAGATCGTCTCGAAAAAACATAAAAAATAAGTTTTCGGTCCACTTCATCCTAACATTTTTATCTGATCTTCATCAAAAATTATAGCCGATATCCCTGGATCCTCATTGAATATTTCAAAGCGATCAGCGCTATATTTCCGCCCTCTAGTGTGGTAATGGATTACTAAATAATATCTCAGTACGTAAGCACCTTTAAATATTTAAGTGTAACTCCCACATCTGAGTACATACGACCATATAACTAGTATCAATTTCAAGGTCTACCACTCCTCTCGGATATGCTATCAACTTCTGGGGCCTTTGTTATTCAGGGGTAAATATATACGCTATAGAATACAAATTTTGTCATTTTTCACACAAAAGTCAGGGTCCATTTGACCTGCTAAATATTGACCGATTTTTATCAAAACAAGCATGCCTATTCTATGGCCCGATCCCCCTCTCCATGCAAAAATTCGCGGTGTTTGGGCCATAATTCCGACTTGTGGAGCGACCAAAAAAAACCGACAAAAATAAAGTTTTTGGTCCATTTCATCCCCTAAATATTAACCGATCTTTTCCAAAAACAATAGGGGTCTTCATTGGCCAGAACCTATCCTACAGGCAACATTTCGTGAAGATTGGTCCATAACTGTAGCCTGTATCGTGTTTACAAATTACAATAGACAGACGGACGGACACACATGTCTAGATCGACTCAGCTAGTCGAGATATGACGATCGTTATACTTAAAGGTTGGTGTAGGACCAATATTTCGCGGCGTTGCAAACTTTTGGGGCTACACAAAGCTATAATACCCTGACAACATTGTTGTGTAGGGTATAAATATTTAAAATCAGTCGGACGAATTATATTGTTTTTTCTGTCAGAAGGATCAGTATCAGGAAGCGAAATACAAAAATACAGACTACTAGGTGGGGGAAATGCGACTTCAAAATATCAACTTATAGCCAATCTGGCTAGTGCCTAATATTTTCAAAATACCAAACATTGTGCTATGTGAATATTTTAAAACTTGGGCGCATATATTCAATACCAAACATTCAATGAGCAATGGGCAAGCGATCTAAATTAAAAAAAAAACTGCAACTTAAATATAGTGAGCTGTATCGAGGTATCAATAGACGCACTTGGCTAAATCAGCATAAAATCTTACTCTTATCGAAAATATTTTTTTATTTCAATTCCAAAACATGGTTAGGTTCGGTCATGCCGAATTTCATTTACATGGAGGCTGGACACTTATATGGGGGCTGGCTATGCCATGGTAAATTTTAGTAGGAAGTTTTGACGCCTAAATAAAAACCTTAAATTGTGTCGGAAATTTCACAGGGAGCTACGCCAAATCATAAACCGATATTATAAATTGTGTATCAGATAGTTTTAAATCCTCTGACAAAATAAGAAGAAAACTAAACGAGTAAAATACCTAAAGAAGGCCGAACCAAATACGGAACATATGTCACAATATGGTTCTACTACCCTAAACTCCACTAATGGTTCGTACCCATGTTAAAATATTAAAATTCAATTTTCGAATCTCTCTTACTCCCACAAAAATGGTGCAAATTGAACCAAACTAAATTTTTTGTAAGGTAATTCTGTTGGTTTTAATGAAACCACGACGATTTTCCCACGGCTGGCAAATGAGCATACATTATGATACGAACTTTCAATTTCGAAGATTTAAAGAAGAAAATAAATTTACGTGTGTAATCAAATTATTAGTAATTATTTTCGACGGCGTACATGATTTCCAATCACTGGAACATCCGAATTTCAAATCAATTAGAAGAGTACATATATAGCGTAGGTATGAAATAGGATTATAGACTTCGCTCGGAAATTAGCAAAATGACGGACATAGGAAAATTATTTTTTGGAAAATAAGGAAGATATTGATCGGATTACATTTATCCTCGCTAAAATTTAAAACCGATTAGATTAATAGTTTTTGTATTTATCGCGTCCAACAATCGTAAAAACATTGTTTCGAGAAAAGCTCAACGGTGTTAAGAAACGATCCCGCTGTCACGTGTTGAAATTTTTTATAAGATATTCTTGACAAGTTATAGGTTCATAGTGAATAAAAAAGAAATCGATTTTTTGGAATCGATAATGGGGGTCCTTTTAAAAACTAACCAGTAATAGCCGCAAACAATAATATCTTCTTCATGAAGAAAACTGAGGTACCAGCAAAAAATTCATCACGCCATAACTCAAAAACTTGACCTATGGTGAATTCCCTCTTCTGACTTCTGGACGTACTCACTATAATATTATAATTCTCAAAGAGAGTTTTTAACATCCCTGGCAATAACATCGATTTTGTGCCTAGTGTAATTAATTATGTAGGGATATGTTAATATAGTGAGATGAATCTGTTAAGAGATATTTTATTTACATTGGATATGCAAAATGATATCCACTTCAGTTTTTATTGAGACTTGGATAAAAGGCTCTGACAAAACATGGACCTATCTTGAAAATGCTCTGGCATAATGTTTGTATCCTTTCAGTAACATACAAATACCAATGCAAGTATTATGAGCATCACTGGTAAAGACAGACAGATACAACTACATCGACACAGAATACTCTGATCCAGAATGTACGTTATACCGCCTACGACGAATATTTCCAGATGTTAAAAATGGAATGATCATTCAATAAAACGAATACCAAGCAAGGGCTAGGGATTGAAGTCAGTCAATTTTCCATTTTTATAATATACGGGCCGTCATATCTCGTCTAGTTGAGTCGATCTTGATATATGTGTCCGTCCGTTTATCTATTAACATTTTGTAAACGGTCACAGCTCTGGAACAAACCTCACGAAATTTTGCACATCCGGTTCTGGCTGAAGAAGACAAATATAATGTTTTGTAAAATCGGTCAATATTTAGCTGTTGAAGTCGACCAAAAGTATTTTTATTTGGTTTTCTGGTCGCTCTTGGGGTCTAGAGCATAATAAGAAGTTCAAATAGACCATGACTTTTGTGTGAAAATTACAAAATCTGCATTCTATGCCGTACACATTTATTCCAGAAGGATAAAGGCTGGATACGGGTCTAAGTATATTAATAGACATGCTGATAGATATGCAATTTTAAATACACTTCCTGTTGTTTGGTGTTGTTTTTGTCAGTTATTCTCGTCGCTTTAGAGGCCAAATTTATGACCCGAACAGCAATATATGCGGGGAAGGGAATCTAGTCAACGAAAAATCATGACTGTTTTGATAATGATCGGTCAATTTATTTCTAATCAAATGAACCAAAAAATTTGCAAAACAAACTATAAAAAGTCATCCCGTGGATTTTTTTGCCAAGAGAAGTATAGTTGATCTTTAAATTATATTGATTTATATACACGCATATAGGAATTACCCTAAAATGTTCATAGGGTTTTCATATTCTGATATAGTTTAGTAGTATTAATATTACACCAGGAGGTGTACATCTCGGTAATTTTTTCACAGAAAATTAAAGTCCAGAGGATGTTACGTAGGGTATCATAGGGATGGCCCTGTACGACTATACTGCTGCGCTCACTGATTAAATCAAATGCATTGTATGAAACATACGGAAACTTCTGCGTGTCAATGTGAAATCGAAAAACAAGCATTTATTGGAATGATACAAAAAATTGAAAAAAATCCTGGAACAGATTAAAAATGCAAAAAAAAAGTGCTAGGTGATAGATAACTTTTTTGGTGCTAAATGAGTTTAAAAGGGCTAAAGCTAGCACTAAAACTGCTAAATTGGCAATGCTGTTGACGACCCCGACTTTTCAAATTTAAATTCGGGATGAAAAAAGGCCAAATTAGGACAAAAAGTCCAACTGACATTTATTGTGTACCCCGTCGCTGGACGATTTCCAGATTGTCCAGAAATTGTTTCACCTCCAAAGCCTAGGCCTTGATAAAAGAGATAACTGTTCGGTTACTAGAAAATGTATTTGCCTTTATGGACCGAAGTTATCCCAAATCCGAAGTTTTTAATTTGTTTGTAAAATCTTCAACCATAGGAGGAAGAGTGGGCTGTCAATTTCCAGGCTCCTAAACTGAATAACGAATAGCTCTGTTTTGTAAAGCAGTATTTAATGTCATGGAGAGTTATAGAAAATACATGGAGTTAAATAAGAAAACAAATAATTGTCATCGATATTGAGGGTGTACGCTTGTACAGGAGGTACAGACTTTTCATGCTAATGCTATCTGACCAGCAGCAAATGGGGTTTGCATTTTTATACCCTTCACCACACTGTGGTACAGGGTATTATGTCTTTGTGCATATGTTTGTAACAGGCACAAATAATCGAGATAGACCCATGGTTCCTTTTGAGAATATACATAGAATCACTTTCTAAGTCGATTTATGCATGTCCGTCCGTCCGTCCGTCCGTCTGTCTGTCTGTCCATGTTAAATTGTAAACAAAGTACAGGTCGCATTTATGATCCGAATTGGATGAAATTTGGCATAGGTCACTTATTCGGCCCAAGGACGAACCCTATTGAAATTGGGAAAAATCGGTTCAGATTTAGATATAGCTCCCATATATATATTTAACCGATTTAATGTAAACGGTCCCTATATATCTTTCGATTTGCACGAAATTTGGTATAGCCTAATCATTTAGGTCTAGAATGATGTCTGCCAAGTTTCGTAAAAATCGGCCCAGATTTAGATATAGCTCCCATATATAGTTTCGTCCGATTTCATGTAAATGGTGCCCCAAAGTCCCTATATATCTTTTGATTTGCACGAAATTTGGCATAACGTACTGAATTAAGCCTACAGTGATGTCTGCCAAGTTTCGAAAAAATCGGTCCAGATTTAGATATAGCTCCCATATATAGTTTCGTCCGATTTCATGTAAATGGTGCCCCAAAGTCCCTATATATCTTTCGATTTGCACGAAATTTAGCATAACGTACTGAATTAAGCCTAAAGTGATGTCTGCCAAGTTTCGAGAAAATCGGTCCAGATTTAGATATAGCTCCCATATATAGTTTCGTCCGATTTCATGTAAATGGTGCCCCAAAGTCCCTATATATCTTTCGATTTGCACGAAATTTGGCATATCGTACTGTATTAAGCCTAAAATGATGTCTGCCAAGTTTCGAGAAAATCGGTCCAGATTTAGATATAGCTCATATATATAGTTTCGTCCGATTTCATGTAAATTGTGCCCCAAAGTCCCTATATATCTTTCGATTTGCACGAAATTTGGCATAACGCACTGAACTGAGCCTAAAATGATGTCTGCCAAGTTTCGTGAAAATCGGTTCTGATTTAGGTATAGCTCCCATATATAGTTTCGTCCGATTTCATATAAAGTGTGCACCAAAGTCCGTATATGTCCTTCGATTTGCATGAAATTTGGCATAACGTACTGAATTGAGCCTAGAGTGATGTCTGCCAAGTTTCAAGAAAATCGGTCCAGATTTCTATATAGCTCCCATATATAGTTTCGTCTGATTTCATGTAAATGGTGCAACAATGTCGCTATATATCTTTCGATTTGCACGAAATTTGGGACAATGTACTGAATTGAGCCTAGAGTGATGTCTGCCTTGTTTCGTGAAAATCGGTACAGATTTAGATATAGCTCCCTTTTATTATAGATTGATTTTAAGTAATTGACGCACCAATGAACCAATAGGCACCAATGAACCAATAGTATAACCTGACCTGTGACAAGTTTTTTGCAATCGCTTAATATTTGGATAGAGCTTCCATATATATTTTCGCCCGATTTTATGTAAATTGGGCATCAAACTCCTCATGTTAGTCAGATTGGCATCAAATTTTGCACAACTTACAAAATTGAGCATAGAATTACGTAGTTGCGTTTTGTAGAAGTACAGATATAGCCCAACGGATGGCCTATTTATATTTGATTGATTCACATTTAGATAAATATCACATATTTTATTTCATCCAATTTCATGTTAATAGTCCTGTTTAATATACCCATAGTGGTGAAGGGTATCATATAGTCGGCCACGTCCGACTTTACTACTTTCCTTACTGGTTTATATTTTATTATGTTATTTGTATCCCTATGTCAGAGATGAATACCTGGACTGATACCATAATGAACTCGATTATGCATAGCTTGCCAGCTTTTCTAAGGAGTGGCCAAGGGAATTCACTCTAAATGTATATCTGCCGTTTTTTTAGGATAGGCGGGAGATATAAATTGATGGAGAATACGTATTCTAGATCAATAACACATTGATTATTATTGAAAACCCTTACATGTGAATTGGTGATCCAAAATTATCCAATTTCTTTGGGCCGTTTTTAGCATAGGCGAGTGTTATGAGCACCTCTGGTATAGAAATATTTAGCTCTATGATGTTCTGACTACTCTTACAATGTTGGTGAAATATGATTTCGGATATTGCAAATAGCCAAGGGTTAAGTTAAGTTCCGTCTGGTCGAAATGTTAAAATCATTCACATTACGGTACTGGCCGTTCTTCGAACCCCAAATTTTAAATTTCGGTTGACCAAAAATTCTTTAAACTACGGAAAATTAGGATTCTTAAAATATACCGAAAGAAAGAAATCTAACTTCTGACCCATCATGACGAGTAAACAAAAATTCTAATGGGACGTGGTAAAAATACTCCACATCCCAGCTATAAAACATAGAAAAGAAATTGAAAAACCCTAACTAAAGCATTAAATTAATGAAGAAAAATGTTCCTTATCGAAGATTTTTTTACATACAAACAACCATCAGTAATTTCTTAATGGAATACATACTCCCACACATCTTCATTTAAATATAACTGAAACATTTACAAAACAAAAATAAAACCCCCCACATCAGCATTTCGTTTCATCATCAATACAATACGTAAATAAATATTCATGAAATGTTGCATCCCTTACCGAAAATGTTGCCCAGTAACAGTTAACAAATATTCCGCAGACATGCCATATTTTATTATTTTCATTTTTTATTTTGCATTATTTTTACTTATTTAAATATTTTTGTTTTTGTTCTCTTTTCTTTTCATTTCATATTTCATGCATTCGCCACAACGTTCAACACCAATCACAACATTTGCCTTTTTCCAACCACCAACGACAACGCCACCTCCACCCTCAACCCCTACCAACAACAAGGATAAATTAATTGCTAAATATGGGTATCCTGCCGAAGTGCATCAAGTTACCACCGAAGATGGTTACATTCTGACAATGCATCGGATTCGTGGCAAAAAAGGTGCCCAGCCATTCTTTTTACAGCATGGGCTTGTTGACAGTTCGGCGGGTTATGTTATAATGGGTCCGAATGTGAGTTTGGGTAAGTAAATTGTCTTCTTGTCTTCATTGTTTGTCTCTGTGTGCCTTTCGAAAGGAGCGTGTTCTTTATTACAATGCCCCCTCGTCTTGAATCTCTCTCTCCTACATTTATTGGCTTAATTTAATGGTTATTTGGAGGAAAATTTTAAAACTCCTTTATAGACTTACTACCCAACAAAAATATTCCCCATAGAATTTCGTATTACAATACTCAAATTTTACTTTCGAAATCCTTTCAAATGTTTTACTGGGTTGCATGCATCCTCCATTGAATATTTTTCGCCTGCACTTAATCTGTGTCTGTGTTTGAATAGCGTCAGTGGCGCCCAACATCGTTAACAACACCGCACTATAGATCTGGCCACAACAGTTTTACCTCATCTCATCGATAGATAGGGTGGCGGCATTACAATACCCCGTTGGAGCAGTATCATCACCAAGTTTAAGTCTCTTCTGGCTGAATGTCTATCCGCCTGTCGGCTGCCTTTCGTTCATTCATCCGTTCATTCATTCATTCAGAATCATTTTATAATTTGATGTTGAGTAATTCCTAAGATAAACATAGATTAATTACTTCCACGCATAATGGAGAATGAATGAAACGAATGAGCGAACGACGGAAGGAAGCAGCGAACGCCTGAATGATGCTGCGGTAAGGGCAACAACAGACGGCTTCGTGGTGTTTGCTGATGTCTGCAACAAATTGCAAGGATTAAAAATGTATAGTTTGGAGAGTGTGTGTAGTTTATGGCTTTCAATTAAACGTCAAGTAGTTGTTATAGTTTTTGGCTGTGCATCGGTTTGTGTGTACTTGTGTGTGTGGGTGAGCGAACGAGTGCAAGTGTTTGGTAGTATTCGATTTTTTGGGCAAAAAGTTCCCTTGGGATCCGCAACACTATTCTCTCAAGGGCTGGAAGTTTGAATATTTTCAAAAGGACTTAAAGCGTGGAATAAAACTAATGAAGGACATAATCCTGGAATTTTTTTTATAGCATAGGGTTTCGAGGTACCTGGAAGTTGTGGATTTTTAACAAATATTCTTTCAAATAACCCTTTGAGCCCCGATTTTTTCCGCAATTTTAGAAAAAAATTCTGTTCACAGATTTAAAGCAACTATCCTAAATAGGATATGAACAAAATTTGACATCGGGAGGTACAGTACATTCTTTCTAAAAAATAAAAGTTCTTACTTACATACTTAGCTGGCTTGTTACAGAACAGTTGTTCCATAAGCCGAGCTTAAAAAAGATTTCCAAGCCCATCGGTCTTGTGCGCATCTCCTCCAATTTGAAATACCACGTTCAAAGATGTTGTTTTCTACTTGGTCTTTCCATCTAATTCGTGGCCTTCCCTTTCTACGGGAAGCATCAGTAGGCTCGTTTTTATATGCCTTTTGAGCTGGGGTATTCTCATTCATCCGCACAACATGGCCTAGCAACCGTAGTCGCTGCAACTCAATACGACTGACTATGTCGATGTCCGCGTATAAATTGTAGAGCTCGTTATGAATTATTCTTTCAAACATCCCAAAAGCTGTCTCATCTGCTTGCGCAAGTACTCATGCTTCTGATCCATATAATAGCACGGGTAGTATCAGCGTCTTGTAAAATGTGAGTTTGGTCTGGCGGGAGGTGGCCTTGGGGATTTGCCAGGTCTGAAGCCGCATTGGTATGGTCCAATGATGTCATTGACCATTGGCTTCAGTCGTTCACACAGCACACTGTATATCACTTTATATGCGATGGGAAGGAGACTTATTCCTCTATAGTGTGCACATATTGTCTTGTCTCCTTTTTTGTACAGCGGACACAGGATGCTGAGGTTCCAATCATTGGTCATGCATTCCTCTAGCCAAATTGTACTAATCAGCTGGTGCATGCTCCTGACCAGCATCTGGCCACCAATCTTGAATAGTTCGGCTGGTAACCCATCGGCTACTGCTACTTTATTTTTCCTCAGCCGATTAATTGATTTTATAACTTCATCTTGGCTAGGTGGTATACACTCTATACCATCATCTTTTATTGGTTCTGGGGTATCTTCTTCAACGCCACTATTTGATACCAGAAGCTTTTCAAAATGCTCCTTCTAGATCCTCAACACGCTGTCTGTATCTGTCACCAGGTTTTCTTCTTCATCTCTACAGGAGGATGGAAGCCTTCCGTTTAGTGTTTTACTCGTTGGTAAAATTTTCGGACTTCATTCTGACTCCTGTACATCTCGATTTGATCACACTCACGATTTTCTTGTTCTTTCTTCTTTTTTCTGAAAACACGTTTCTCCTCTCTCCTTGTTTGTATGTTCACGATTTAAAGTGACTGTATTCTGGCATTCCGAGTTCTGGGTGATTAAAATGCTTCTCAGAATAGTTATTGACAAATTAAAGGGTAGCATTTTTGTTGTCGACCTAATCTGTTGTCTGCTTACTGGTCTTAATTGAAGTTCCGAACAATAGATGTATTGAAGAACTGCATTGAATTTTAGAAACGACTATTACTAAACTTTATGAAGTTAGCCCTGTAGCATTGGACGAATATGGAACTTGATTCAAGAATAATTTCATTTACCAGATAAGAATGAAGGATCGACGAATTGTGTGGCGCAATCTCCCTTCCTACTCTCCATTCCTCCCCTGCAATATATATTTACCTTCGGTGACAAAAAGAAGGCCACTGATTCTTGACAGGAGGCTAGAGGCGCACTAGTCTATGTGTGGAAAGAATACTCTCCTTAGATCACGAAAATTGTTTAGGAAGTTCCTGGGTGGTGGATGTCTATCGATAAGGTGCATAGATGTGTGAGGAGACGTGTGTATGCAGCATAGAGTTGTTCTAACTAGTTCAGTTAGCTGATCGCTCTTTTTAGTTCAGCTCTTTAGACTGAACTAGTTCGGTCATCTAGTTCAGTAGTTCAATCGTTCACAATTAAGCTCTTTTATTCAGCTGTCGTTTTACTTCGGTCGTTCTTTTAATAGTTCATGGCTATCCGAATCGTTTGTGTTCTTGGTAGATTGTGATGTGTGAATAAAAACAATTTTACAGGATTCTGTTATGTTGATGAAGAGGATGGATCTTTGCAAGCAATTGATTGAAGCTATGTGTAGACACCATGTAGCTGTTAGCGGAACATTCTGTCAGAATTTATGTTCATCAATTACGTTACCACAGACCTCCATTCGATTTATAGTTTCATTTATATATCCCTCAAGTGCTAGATCGTAATATTCCATGGAAACTTAGAAGTATTCGTATATTGAAAATTTATACATCGATGATGGGATGTATAAGCCCACTTCTACTATCCTCCAACAAAAAATTAATTTCTAAATCCCATACGAAGCGAACGGAATATCAACGGAATCAATCAAATAGATTATTCGATTTACAGTAAATCTTGCACATCGTTCTAGGTTTACCGAATCTAGATCGAGTTATAAAATGGACCGGGGTTTTGTAAGAATCTCGACCCTATACCACACAATTGTTTTGACATATTCATAGTTCAAATTTACAGAATCTGGCGAGAACACAGCAAATTTACATTTTGGTATATTTGTTTAATTTTAGCCTACCTCCTGGCCGACAATAACTACGATGTTTGGCTAGGCAATGCCCGTGGTAATCGTTATTCCCGCAATCACACCACCTTGGATCCGGATGGTAAGAAATTCTGGGAATTCAGTTGGCATGAAATTGGAATGTATGATTTGCCGGCTATGATTGATTATGTGCTGAAGAATACCGGGTTCAAGAGGATACAATATGCTGGGCATTCGCAGGTGAGTCAGAGGAACATAATCAAATCAAAAATTAGAAGTTAATTATTAAATAATTATTTCTTCTGCAGGGTTGTACAGCATTCTTTGTCATGTGCTCGATGAGACCGGAATACAATAAGAAAATCATTATGATGCAGGCATTGGCCCCAGCAGTTTATGCCAAGGAGACCGAGGAGCATCCTTATATTAGAGCTATTAGTTTGTATTTTAATGTAAGTTAAGGGGAGGGCCATAGAAACCGATTTTTTGATTAATAATTGAAATATGTTTTCCAGACCCTGGTTGGCAGTTCCATAACGGAAATGTTCAATAACGAATTTAGGTTTTTGTGTCGCATGACTGAGGAAACGGAACGTTTGTGTATTGAGGCTGTGTTCGGAATTGTGGGCAGAAATTGGAATGAATTTAATAGGGTAAGGAGAAACCGAGAATCTTTAATTCCATAAATTAATAATACAAATTTACGTTTGTAGAAAATGTTCCCGGTAATCTTGGGCCACTATCCGGCCGGTGTGGCAGCCAAGCAGGTTAAACATTTCATACAGGTCATTAAGACGGGGAAATTTGCCCCCTATAGTTATAGCACCAATAAAAATATGCTGCTGTACAAGGAGCGAGAACCACCACGTTATAATTTAACGGCGGTGACGGTACCCACCTATGTTTATTATTCGAAAAATGATTTACTCTGCCATATTTTTTGAGGGCTATTAGAGGCGTGGATTTTTTAAAGAATATTTTTTGAGGGCTATTAGAGGCGTGGATTTTTTAAAGAATATTTTTTGAGGGCTATTAGAGGCGTGGATTTTTTAAAGAATATTTTTTGAGGGCTATTAGAGGCGTGGATTTTTTAAAGAATATTTTTTGAGGGCTATTAGAGGCGTGGATTTTTTAAAGAATATTTTTTGAGGGCTATTAGAGGCGTGGATTTTTTAAAGAATATTTTTTGAGGGCTATTAGAGGCGTGGATTTTTTAAAGAATATTTTTTGAGGGCTATTAGAGGCGTGGATTTTTTAAAGAATATTTTTTGAGGGCTATTAGAGGCGTGGATTTTTTAAAGAATATTTTTTGAGGGCTATTAGAGGCGTGGATTTTTTAAAGAATATTTTTTGAGGGCTATTAGAGGCGTGGATTTTTTAAAGAATATTTTTTGAGGGCTATTAGAGGCGTGGATTTTTTAAAGAATATTTTTTGAGGGCTATTAGAGGCGTGGATTTTTTAAAGAATATTTTTTGAGGGCT
>NW_026887648.1:0-9036 GCF_032173495.1 Musca vetustissima | reverse complement strand
TTTGGTATAACGTGCTGAATTAAGCCTAGAGTGATGTATGCCAAGTTTGGAGAAAATCGGTCCAGATTTAGATATAGCTCCCATATATAGTTTCGTCCGATTTCATGTAAATGGTGCCCCAAAGTCCCTATATATCTTTCGATTTGCACGAAATTTGGTACAGCCTAATCATTTAGGTCTAGAATGATGTCTGCCAAGTTTCGTGAAATCGGTCCAGATTTAGATATAGCTCCCATATATAGTTTCGTCCGATTTCATGTAAATGGTGCCCCAAAGTCCCTATATATCTTTTGATTTGCACGAAATTTGGTATAACGTGCTGAATTAAGCCTTGAGTGATGTATGCCAAGTTTGGAGAAAATCGGTCCAGATTTAGATATAGCTCCCATATATAGTTTCGTCCGATTTCATGTAAATGGTGCCCCAAAGTCCCTATATATCTTTCGATTTGCACGAAATTTGGTACAGCCTAATCATTTAGGTCTAGAATGATGTCTGCCAAGTTTCGTGAAAATCGGTCCAGATTTAGATATAGCTCCCATATATAGTTTCGTCCGATTTCATGTAAATAGTGCCCAAAGTCCCTATATATCTTCTGATTTGCACGAAATTTGGCATAACGTACTGAATTAAGCCTAGAGGGATGTCTGCTAAGTTTGGAGAAAATCGGTCCAGATTTAGATATAGCTCCCATATATAGTTTCGTCCGATTTGATGTAAATGGTTCACCAAAGTCGCTAAATATCTTCCGATTTGCACGAATTTTGGCATAACGTACTGAATTGAGTCTAGAATGATGTCTGCCAAGTTTCGTGAAAATAGGTCCTGATTTAGATATAGCTCCCATATATAGTTTCGTCCGATTTCATGTAAATGGTGCACCAAAGTCCCTATATATCCTTCGATTTGCACGAAATTTGGCATAACGTACTTAATTGAGCCTAGAATGATGTCTGCCAAGTTTCGTGAAAATCGGTCCAGATTTAGATATAGCTCCCTTTTATTATAGATTGATTTTAAGTAATTGACGTACTAAGGAACCAATTGGAATAAAACGTTCTGAAAGTTGTATAACCTAACCTGTGACAAGTTTGTTTGAAATCGCTCAATATTTGGATAGAGCTTCCATATATATTTTCGCCCGATTTCTAGTAAATTGGGCATCAAACTCCTCATGTTAGTCAGATTGACATCAAATTTTGCACAACTTAAAAAATTGAGCATAGAATTACGTAGTTGCGTTTTCTAGAAGTGCAGACATAGCCCAACGGATGACCTATTTATATTTGTTTGAAGTCGATTGACATACTTTATGGATAGATCTAGGTAGATTCACATTTAGATAAATATCACATTTTTTTTCATCCAATTTTATGTTATAGTCCTGCTTAATATACCCATAGTGGTGAAGGGTATCATATAGTCGGCCCCGTCCGACTTTACTACTTTCCTTACTGTTTTTTTTTTTTGTTTTTGTATGTATCAGCATTGCTTGCTGAAGGTGACATTCAAGTAGAAATTCTCATAATAATTTTTGTCTGTTTATGAAGCTCATTTTTTGACATCTTAAAAATGTTTTCAATTTTTTGTTGATTTTAATTGCAATCAAAGTGTAAAGAGGCTTCCAATGAAGGGGCCATGCCGGGTAATTAAAAATGAATGTCAAGAAATTGAAGTATCAATTTTGTAGGGAGAAAACATTAAATTTAAATTGTTATTGTGGAATGAGATTAAAAAAATATATTGCATACTTTTAGGAGCGGACTTTAAAATGATCTACAAAAAATTTAAATTAAAATAATGTACTATTTAAAAATTAATGTCGAAAAATTTGAGTATCAATTTTGGAGAAAATATTAAATTTAAAGTGTTCTTGTGGGATGATAATTAAACAAAATTGTTGCATACTTATAGGATTGGTTTTAAAATGATCTGAAAAAAAATTGAAAAAATTAATTTCAAAATTGCCAGAAGAATTTTCCATGGCTTTAAATAAGTTAATAATTGTTTAGTCCAAAAAAATATTTAAAAAAATATTTTTAATATAAACCCTTAAAATATACTTTAAAAAAATATTTATTTGTTGCTTATTATAATATTTGCTAAGCGTTTTATGTAGATTGATAGAGAATTTTAGCGAAAACAGATGCTTCAAAAAATATTTGCTTTATTTAAATATATTTATAATATATATTTTATATATTTATAAACATAGTTCACCATATAACATGTGTAAATGCGATTGTGAACTCCTAAACCTATATTTCACAAAATTAATACCTAAAAGTATGCTTTATAAAATACATTCTATATTTTTCTGGGGTTGTCAAATTTTTCCCAAAATTTCTGTGAGAAATGATCCCAAATTTTATTCTTGTCACATTCATTTTATGACAACCAAAATTAAATTATTTTTTTCCGCTGTACTCTGTGTAATTTATGTGGGATATACAAGAAGTCGGACATCCCATTTCAGGACACTAGATCAATCACATAATTGAGTATGTCCTGTTTGTTGATATTACACACAGACAATGCACAGTAAGTGGTTGCTAAAAAATGGTTTTCATTAACACCCCTTAAATGAATGGACAAAAAAATCAAACAAATATCCTGGGGGATGAATTTTGCCAGAACACCACCCACCCCTCTTTGCAGTTATATGCAATTTGAAACCACAACACTTAGTCGATGTCAAGATAACAACCCCGGATGGTGCTGCATGCAATCATAAATTTTGCACACTCACCATATAATAAACTTATCAACTTTATGATGTCCTTTCGGCAATTAAAAATAACAACAGTCATCCTACCATCAAAAGGAATCAAATGATTATTACAACAATGGAAAATGACATAATTGTTGTTGTGCCACTGAACATTTTTTTTTCAATTTCGTTGATCAAAAGATTTGGTGATGAAACAAAGGCCATTGTTCCTTGCTAACCTGTGCTACTCTGCCCGAAGCTGAAGGGAGTAAATATCCGGTTAAAGAATTTGAGAGAGAGAAAAAAACAGAACAAAAACCATAAAAATTGGGTAATTGCAAGGGCACGTGTTTCCGCCAATGACGACGATGACAACCATCTCACCCTGAGTAATTGCAAAAACGTGCTTTGATTATTCAAGCGTATGAAAACAGAGGCTATTTCCTGTTTAACATGATGGGAATGGGAGTGGGACGTGTTTCAACCAGGAGAAGAAGGTCCAGGGAAACAAATGTAAACAAAAAATATTAATTAAACGGCCTTTGTCATAAAAATTCTACAAAACGAAGAATTATTTCTACAACGAAGAATTACTTCTAAACAGCAGGTAGAAAAATTATTCACTTTTTAAACACCTTCCCAAAAGAAATGTCCTGATGGATCCAATTGAGAAAAATGTATATATTTGCTTTTTATTGCTTCACAAATTCCTTTCGTAAAGCTTGACAAATCCTTTGGCTGATTTTTTATTGCTTAATTGTAAAGGATTTTTGTCAAATGTTTGACCATCTCCTCCATGGTGATAAGTCTTTGTCATGTCCATCCTTTTTATTATTATTATCCCTTATTTTTGTTATTGTTGTTGTTGTAATTTTAAAATTGTCTCCATTTCCATGTTGGATTACCAATTGTTGTCTTCTCTTTCAACTGCTTCATAAATCATAAAACAAGTATTTTATGGGATTTGTTTGAGAGTCAACAAAAAGTATTAATTGGATTTTTTATAAACATTCCATTTTTATTGTCATCGTCAAATGAAATAAAGAAAAAAAATGTTGCAAATTAGTAATGTAATTGGATCAGGAAGGACATAAATTGAAGATATTAAAATGTTACATCCCAAAAATAGGCAATAAAATTTGTAAATGTTTTTGTAAACTTATGTTGTGAGGAAATTGAAGGACTGCTGATAAATATCCTACAGTTATACAGATGAATACTAATAAGAGTTCTATTTATTAACAAGTTTTTATGTTTAAATGCCAAAAAATAGGGTTAAGAAAATTCACGCTATAAATATATCCCAGCAGAATCCCCACATATTTGTAGGTCAATGGATCTAATGGTCCTCTCAGCAGGACCTCAAAAATATTTGTTAAAAATAGAAACGAATTTGTAGGCCTTCAAAAATATTTTACAGACACTCGAGGTCATCAAAAATATTTACGAAGAAAATCCACGCCTAATAGTAGGCCTTTATCTTTTTCTTTCAAAATCCACTTCGAACTTTAGGCTCTCAAAAATATATAAATTTTATATCCCATCCTAATTCTAAGCATTCAAAAATGGTTATTAAAAACCCACGTTTAAATATCTTTTTAAAAAACCCACGCAACTAGGTGAATATATTGTTTTTAAAACCACAACTTATTGTAGGCCATAAAAAAAAATCCACGATTAAATTATCTGTTAAACCAGTAAGGAAAGTAGTTAAATCGGACGGGGCCGACTATCTGATACCCTTTACCACTTTGGGTATATTCAACAGATGAATCCTAACAGACGTCGCATTTTTAAAGGAATGAAATTGGATCCATTGGAACATTTCATTCTGTAACCGATACTAATTTTTTATTTGGTCAGATATAGAAACTATATCTAAATCTGAACCGATTTTCACGAAACTTTGCACACTTCATTCTAGACCTTATGCATTATGCTGTGCTAAATTTCGTGCAAATCGAAAGATATATAGGGACTTCCGTGCACCATTTACATTAAATCGGACGAAAATATATATAGGAGCAATATCTAAATCTGAACCGATTTTCACGAAACTTGGCAGACATCATTCTAGTCCTTATTAATTAGGCTATGCCAAATTTTGTGCAAATCGAAAGATATATAGGGACCTTTGTACGTCAATTTCCTTAAATCGGACGAAAATATATATGGGAGCTATATCTATATCTGAACTAATTTCAATAGAGTTCGTCCTTGGGTCAAACAAATGAGCTGTGCCAAATTTCATCCAATTCGTATCATAAATGCGACCTGTACTTTGTTTACAATTTAACATTGAAAGACGGACGGACGGACATGCATAAATCGACTCAGAAAGTGATTATATGCATATTCTGAAAATGAACCATGAGTCTATCTCGATTATTTTTGCCTGTTACAAACATAAGCACAAAGACATAATACCCTGTACCACAGTGTATATACGCCTTGTTATATGCTTTCAAAAATTTTTGCATAGAGTCGTCTTTTATCTGGGCTACCAGAAAAAGTGTACCTATATTTATATATATATTTTTTTTTTTTTTGAGA
Organism: Musca vetustissima; assembly: GCF_032173495.1. Classification (NCBI taxonomy): domain Eukaryota; kingdom Metazoa; phylum Arthropoda; class Insecta; order Diptera; family Muscidae; genus Musca; species Musca vetustissima. The sequence continues at coordinate 3,773 of NW_026887648.1, read as the reverse complement.
CAACTAGTACCCAATAGGAACCCAATGTAGCAAATTTCAGCGAATTCGGTTGAAAAACGCGCTCGAGAATCCAAAAATACCGAAAATTGGGCGGTACCCTTATATGGCGGCTGTGCCTAAACGTGGACTAATAAAGCCCATCTTCGAATTTGATCTGAGTTTGGATGAAATCTAAATTTTCTGAAACGGTTTTGGTCAGGCACATTTTCACCGTGTTAAAGTGTATACACCCTCATTAGCCATAAGGCTGAGGGTATAATTATCCATTAAAAAATTCTGAAATTTTTATTATGGTTTACCGTTTTTAGAAATGTCGGTATAGGTCCACATTTTGGTATTTTCCCTATATTTTCATTTCAAGTACCTGTCAGTATATCTATGGTGGAGGGTATCCAAAGTTCAGCCCGGTCGAACTTAACACTTTTTCGCTTGTTTTTAATTCAGGCCTTCAAACTTTATTTCTAAAACAACATGCGCCTAATTGTAGACCTTCAAAAGTATTTTTTAAAAAAATCCGCTCCTTATGGTAGATCTTCAAAAATAATTTTTTTATAAAATCGACGCCTTTTTGTAGACCCTCAGAATTATATTTTTATAAAAAAAACACGCCAAATTGTATACCTTCGAAAATATTTTATTAATCCACAACTAATTGTATGTATTGATTTTTTAATCATATTGTATGACAAAACATGGCTCTTTGTCCATAAAAAATATTTTGTTATTCCATGTTTATATCTAATATTCATCTTGTGAAGCATTCTTTTGGGAAATCATCAGATTAATAAAATCATGAAATAAAGCATAGTCTTAGGCGCTAAACATTTATTTTTCTATTTCCATATTACCACTATTTATGTTTAATTTCTTTTAAATCACTAACAATTTAATCCCTTTATTAAATCCTTGTTCGTCTTGCCATTATTCCTCCAAACATCCAACCAAATCCTAGGATTTTCCACAGCTTTCCATAAAATCCGATTTTTTATGATTTAAGATATACACTTAAATTTTTTACCACTTTCCGATTTTCCAACTCATTAAACATAATCCCCATAAGAAAATAATGAATACAGAATACTAAAACTTTTGAAACACTGGAGCAAGCGAGAGGTCGGGCGTTAAAGTGTGTTATCCTCTAAACACTAGTAAAGTTTATGGTACTAAACAAGTGTCTGGGACAGGGAAGCAAAGAAAGAATGAGGGAGGAAATGTGAACGGGTTAAATAGGAAGGGGTTGTTGTGAATGCCAGTAGGAGTTGTTGGGAGGTGGAAAATAATAAACACCCGAAGCTGTTCAACAAATTCTATTCATGGAAAATCTGTAACATTAAAAATGTAATCTACTTTTAGGCGCCACACAATTAATCACATCGATTCATCAATGTAAAGGCTGGCTTTAGGCAGTTCTTTCAACATCGCTTGCCTCTCTAAAGACTACTTAAATCGCATTTAAAGCTAAATAGTAAAATGTTTCTCCCCTTCAACACAAAAAAATGTAATTATTTCCCGCTTATGGCTATAAAAATGAAAAAAATACTTTAAAAGTTGTTGCTTTTCTATTACTTTTCACCCCTCCTCCTAAGAATCATTTCATTCAAGCTCATTTCTAGGCATTTCAACACTCCATCATAAATTCTAGCCTTAGCATTAAAGAATTACAGTTGTAAGTTAATGTGGAGGGTGAGCAAAAAAGAAGAGGGAGAGAGGAGGGCTGCTCTCTTGCAATTGCAAATCCTTAATAGCTTTTCATTTGCCGGTCTCAGAGTGGTAATAGTTTCATAATACAATATTCCCTTTTTGGTTTCGCATATTTTTTCTTCTTTTTTTGTTACTGTTGCTGTATTTTATTATTATTGTGATTGCGTGTCAAAATTTAATTGACTTGAAGTAGACTTTGTGGGACCGACCAGACGTAATATAATAGAAAGGAGTAAGGGTAGGGTGCTTGAGTTATATAGCAATTAGCTAAATGAATTGCTAGGTGGGTTAGAAAATTAAGACGCTTATATAATGTATATACGCATATAGAGGAATAGGGAAAAACTACGGCCTAAAACTTGACCAGGATAAAGAAAAATATCTGGGTTGCTTTGAAAATGCTTAAGGTTTACATTTCAATAATTCCTATATTAATAAAGTAAAACTGACACCAATAGGTAGACACCTAAATGTAGACACCTGCTAGACACCTAAAAGTAGATATCAAAAAATAATGCCCCCTTCTATAAGTATGCTTCAATTTATTCATTTAAAATATTGTCATATTTAAAATGATTACATTAAGAGGGAAAATTATATCCAATTAAATAATTTATACGTATTTAATTCACTAAATTCCACCTCTCCCACTCCATGCAACATCCAGAAAAAAATATTTTTTTCCGCATTATTAATTCCCTTTGTTTTCTTTCCTTTGCCCTGGCATTTGGTTCGGTTGGTTGGTTAGTTGATTTGTCAAAGGTAATTATGCCTTTAAAGATAACAGAACAAGACGAAAAGAAACCAGTTAGGAAAGTAGTAAAGTCGGACGGGGCCGACTATATGATACCCTTCACCACTTTGGGTATATTCATCAGATGAATCCTAACAGACGTCGCATTTTTAAAAGACAAGCAAAATGAAATTGGATCCATAAACATGTCATTCTGCAACCTATACTAATTTCTTTCTTTTGGTCAGATAAAGAAGCTATATCTAAATCTGAACCGATTTCAACGATTTCAGGCAACTTAACACACATCATTCTAGACCTATTTTATTACGCTGTGCCATATTTCGTGCAAACCGAAAGATGTATAGGGACTTTGGTAGTACCATTTACATAAATCGGACGAAAATATATATGGGAGCTATATCTAGATTCTTTCGAAACTTAACACACATCATTCTGCACATTATACAGAACGCTCTGCCAAATTTCGTGCAAATCGAATGATATATAGGGACTTTGGCGCACCATTTACATAAAATTGGACGAAACTATATATGGGAGCTATATCTAAATCTGAACCGATTTTCATGAAACTCTGCACACATCATTCTAGGCCTAATTTATTAAGCTGTGCCAAATTTCGTGCAAATCGAAAGATATATAGGGACTTTGGTGCACCATTTACATAAAATCGGACGAAACTATATATGGGAGCTATATCTATATCTGAACCGATTTCCATGAAACTCAGCACACATCATTCTAGGCCTAATTCATTACGCTGCGCCAAATTTCGTGCAAATCGAAAGATATATAGGGACTTTAGTGCACCACTTACATAAAATCGGACGAAACTATATATGGGAGCTATATCTAAATCTGAACCGATTTTCATGAAACTCTGCACACATCATTCTAGGCCTAATTTATTACGCTGTGCCAAATTTCGTGCAAATCGAAAGATATATAGGGACTTTGGTGCACCATTTACATAAAATCGGACGAAACTATATATGGGAGCTATATCTAAATCTGAACCGATTTTCATGAAACTCTGCACACATCATTCTAGGCCTAATTTATTACGCTGCGCCAAATTTCGTGCAAATCGAAAGATATATAGGGACTTTGGTGCACCATTTAGATAAAATCGGACGAAAATATATATGGGAGCTATATCTAAATCTGAACCGATTTTTCCCAATTTCAATAGGGTTCGTCCTTGGGCCAAATAAGTGACCTATGCCACATTTCATCCAAATCGGATCATAAATGCGACCTGTATTTTGTTCACAAAAATACATGGACGGACAGAGGGACGGACGTAAATCGACACAGA
>NW_026887647.1:0-89293 GCF_032173495.1 Musca vetustissima | reverse complement strand
CGCATGAACTTGATGACACATCTTTTATTTTCGTAAAAAAAAAACACTGAACCGACCTCCGATAAATAAAATTTTGAATGGAAATAATATGGCGCCCAACATTAATTTAAAAATGTCCCTAGGTTTTTCTTTTATTTTCTCATGTGAAAAACCCCTTTACCACCTTTCCGAACTTTGTGGAATGATAAACCCCTATATGAACAGAAAAAATGGAAAGTGGCGCCCAACATTAAATTTATTTCTTATTAGTTTTACTTTATTTGTGATAACAATTCCTCTTTCACCTTCCGAACTTAAAGAAAATAAAATTTCGTATGAAAATAATATGGCGCCCAACGTTAATTTATTTTTTTGTCTAGGTTTTCATTTTATTTTCATGTCAAAAATGCCTTTCCCACACGTCCGAACTTTGTGGAAAGTATATCCCCATAGGAACAGGACAAAAGGGAAATGGCGCCCAACATAATTTTTTCCCGTTTTTATTTTTTATTATTTACATTAACAACCTCATCTACCAGCTTTCCAACTAAAGAAAATAAAATTTCGAATGAAAATAATATGGCGCCCAATATGAATTTTATTTCTTTTTTAGGGGTTTCTTTTTTTATTTTCTCATGTGAAAAATCCCTCTACCACTTTTCAAACTTGGAGAAAATAAAATCTCCATATAAAGAGAAAATGAAAATGGCGCCCAACATGAAGCTAATTTCTTTTTATCTTTTCTTTATTAGAAACCCCCTCTGCTGCCTCCCGAACGTATAGATAAAATTCCAAATTATAAGAAAATGGCGCCCAACATTAAATGTATTTTTTTACTTCTCTTTTATTTATTTTTTTCTTTTGAAAAATCCACCTTTCGATCTATCAGAAATCAAATTCCCCGCATGAACTTGATGACGCATCTTTTATTTTCGTAAAAAAAAAAAAAACACTGAACCAACCTCGGATTAATTTAATTTTTTTTCCTAGGGTTTCCTTTTATTTTATTTTCTCATGTGAAAAATCCCTTTCCCACACGTCCGAACTTTGTGGAAAGTATATCCCCATAGGAACAGAAAAAAATGGAAAATGGCGCCCAACATATTTGTTTTCCTTTATTTACATTGAAACCTCAGTTACCACCTTTCGAACTTAAAGAAAATAAAATTTGGAATGAAAATAATATGGCGCCCAAAATTAATTTAATTTTTTCTAGGTTTTATTTTTATTTTATTTGTTATGTGAAAAATTTCGTTACCGCCTTTCCGAACTTTGTGGAAAATATATTTCTATATGAAAACAAATAAATAGAAAAATGGCGCCCAACATATATTTTTTCTTTTTTGTTTTTATTTACAATAAAAACCTCATTTAACACCTTTCGAACTTAAAGAAAATAAAATTTCGAATGAAAATAATATGGCGCCCAACATTAAATTTATTTTTTTTTAGTTTGCTCTTTTTTATTTTCTCACATAAAAAATCCTTTTACCACCTTTCGAATTTGGTAAAAGTTCCCATATAAAAAGAAAAAAATGGAAAATGGCGCCCAACATATTTTTTTCTTTTCCTTTATTTCCAATAAAAATCCCCTATACAACATTCCGAACTGAAATAAAACTTCGAATGAAATTATTATGGCGCCCATCATTAATTTAGTTTTTTCTTTTTTTCGTATTAAAAATCCCTCTAACACCTTCTGAACTTTGTGGAAATAAAATATCCATATAAAGAGAACATAAAATGAAAAATGGCGCCCAACATTAAGTTAATTTCTTTTTAGTTTTTCTTTATTTACATTAAAAACCCCCTCTACCACCTTTTGAAGTTGAGGAAAATTAAATCCCACATTAAAAGAAAATGGCGCCCAACATTTAATTTATTTCTTTTTGGGTTTCCTTTATTTACATTTCACATTAAAAAAGAAAATGGCGCCCAACATTAAATTTACTACTTTTTAGGTTTCTCTTTTCATTATTTTCTCACGTGAAAATCCCTCCACCGCCTTTCCGATCTATGTGAAAAATAAAATCCCCATATGTACGTGATGACACATCTTGTTATTATACATATTTACATTTTTCATTATTGTTAAAAAAAAAGAGTATTAGTTGATTATTTCAGCGAGTAAAGGAGTTAAAGGTGGGCGTATATATAAATGTGTGTGACGATTTTTTTCCCGCAGTTGTTGTTGTTGTATATATAATATATGTGTGTATATATAATCACTGCAAATGTGTAAGTCCTTGAACAAAGTGTCAAGTTCAAAACTCAACCAGTGAGGAATGAAAAAGAATGAAAAAAAAAAAAAATACTAGAAATTCCAATATAAAGGACACACACACTGACATATAGAAGTAGCGATACGCACATATACATACGTAGAATGTGAAGGTTGTTAATTAATTTATCGTGGACAGGAGGTTTTATTAAAGCATTTCTTCTACGGCGATTTTTCTAGAAGAAGTCTACAGGAAAAAAGGGATAGAGATAACACTTAACGTGGGTTTACATTACCATAATCTGTATAGAACGCTTTTTTCGTGAAAAGAACCCCGATAATGCACTTAACATGTTTAATTGTCAGGTAATGTTTAAAGCCTTAAATTTCTTCAAGAACCTAAAAAGTTTGTGTTAGAAAATGTTTGTCACGTTAAAAATCAGCTGAGGGCTGAATCAGCTGTCATTACCCACTATTGTAATTTAAATTCACAATGATGAAGTATGTTAAGATTTAAGAAATCCACTCCTTTTTCAAACGTCAATTTTATAGCCTATACGTCAAATAAAAGTTCATAAAAATGCAGTGGAATTTATTCGATCTATACGCTATAGAATTGATATTTGAATTCGAGTGCATTTCGCAAGATCTATTAATAAAGTCTAATGTCAACAATTTTAACTTTGTTTACGTTTTCATAATGGAAGTCAATTCACAATAATGGATTTTGACAGCAAACATGGCAGGCAGGTGATATCCAGCTGGTCTACCTAGATGACCTTATTTGTAGGCCCTGGGATTTCGTAAATCTAAACGTACTTTAACCCATTTGAAATTCCATTGAAATCAGCTGATTACACAATCAGCTGTCATAACTCATTATTGTGATTTTAATTCACAATAATATACAAATATAAACATAAAACCAAACAGTGTATAACTTTTAAATCTCGTTTAAATCCATCCGAGTAGATTTAAATCGAAAATAATTGTAAGACTTTTCTCATTATTAAAATTATAAAAAAAATATTAATTCTCCTCTATACTTACCCTTGACATAATTGGGAGGCAAAACAACTCTCGGCTTGGCGGTATAATTTACATGTGCTTCTGATGATTCGGTTAACCTATAATTACAAGAAAAATAAATATTAAAAATAAAATCAGATTTTTGATTTCATTTATGAAAAAATCTAATATAAAAATAAATAAAAATAACTTCTTTGCATTATTTCAAAAGTTATGATTTAACTAATTTTTTACCCTTTAATAAATTTTAAATTTTTTGAAAATAATTTGTTCATTGAAATTAAAGTCTTGGCTTTCGCTGTACTTTTAAAAATTATAAAAAATCTTTTTAGAAATATTTAAAATTGAATTTGTAATTAATATCGCCCTTAATTAATATCAATTATACGCACAGAGGTACAATTTAAATTTCTTTCGATTTCGAGGGTTCTAAATGGATTTCTGAAATTTTGTTGATCAATTTGAAAGAATTGAAACCTTGGCTTTCATTTGATGTTACAATTTGAATAAAATGTTGATTGGAAGTATATAAAAATTTCTATTCTAAAAGTATGATTATTTTTTAAAATTCAAGCCATATTTCATAAGTTAAGGTTTAACAACATTTTTTGATAAATTTTAAATTTTTTGAAAATAATTTCTTTATTGAAATTAAAGTCTTGGCTTTCATTGTGCTTCAAAAAATTTTAAAATTTATTATTAGAAATATTTAAAATTGAATTTTTAATTAATATTGCCATTAATTAATATCAATTATACGCAAGGAGGTACCATTTACATTTCCTTCGATTTGGAGGGATTTTAATGGGTTTTTTTGCAATTTTTTCCATGGATTTGAAAGAATTGAAAACTTGGCTTTCATTTGATGTTAAAATTTGAATAAAATGTTAATTGGAAATATATAAAAATTGATATTTAAAAAATATTATTATTTTTAAAATTCAAGCCGTATTTCAAAAGTTAATGTTTAACCAAAATTTTTTTCCTCTTTGTAAATTTTAAAATTTTTAGAAAATAATTTGTTTATTGAAATTAAAGTCTTGGCTTTCATTGTGCTTCAAAAAATTGTAAAAATTATTTTTAGAAATATTAAAAATTTAATTTTTAATTAATATCGCCCATAAATAATATCAATTATACGCAAGGAGGTACCATTTAACTTTCTTTCGATTTGGAGGGTTTTTAATGTTTTTTTTGCAATTTTTTCAATGGATTTGAAAGAATTAAAACCTTGGCTTTCATTTGATTTAAAAATTTAAATAAAATGTCGACTGGAAGTATATAAAAATGGATATTCAAAAGGTATGATTATTTTTAAAATTCATGCCGTATTTCAAAAGTTAATGTTTAACCACATTTTTTTGCGCTTTGATAAATTTTAAATTTTTTGTAAATAATTTCTTTATTGAAATTGAAGTCTTGGCTTTCATTGTGTTTTTAAAAATTGTAAAAATTATTTATACAAATATTTAAAATTGAATTTTTAATTAATAACGCCCTTAATTAATAACACTTATACGCATGGACGTACCATTTAACTTTCTTTTGATTTGGAGGGTTTTAAATTGTTTTTTATGGAATTTTTTTCATGTATTTGAAAGAATTAAAACCTTTGCTTTCATTTGATGTTCAAATTTGAATAAAATGTTAATTGGAAACATATAAAAATTAATATTCAAAAATTATAATTATTTTTAAAATTCAAGCCGTACTTTACAATTTATCGTTTAGCCAAAATATATTTGGGCTTAATACATTTTCAATTTTTTAAAAATAATTTGTTTAATGAAATTAAAGTCTTGACTTTCATTGTGTTTAAAAAAATTGTAAAAATTATTTGTAGAAGTATTTTAAATTGAATTTTTAACAGATATCGCCCTTAATTAATATCAATTATACGCACAAAGGCACCATTTACATTTCAATTTCAATTTGTAGGGTTTTTGATGGGGTTTTGAAAAAAAATTTTATGGATTTGAAAAAAAAAACTAAAATCTTGGCTTTCATTTGATGTTAAAATTTAAATAAAATGTCGATTGGAAATATAGAATAATTGCTATTCAAAAAGTGAGTAAAAATTATTCGGCAAGGCAATAGCAATTGATTTAGTTTTGACTTGATTTCTATTTTTATAATTTTTTTCTTTATTTAGCCCAACATAACTGCAAACGAACTTCAAGATTAGACATTCTTCTTCCAAAGCAAGTTATTTCATTAAAATTCATTAGTTATTTATAAAGTTATGGCCTCTGGAAAATGATTACAAGAAAATACCCAAAAGCTGGGGACATTTGGACAGTTATTTTCATGTTGTTGTTTTATTTTTAATATTTGAGCACAATATCACAACAAACTATCAGATTAAATTAAAGAATGGACGTTTTTCTACAAACTCCAAGTTATTTCGTTAAAATCAATCAATTATTAAGAAAAATGTGGTCTCAAGAAAATGAATGCTTAACACATTTTATATTTTGTAATTTTTGGGTTCTCGGTGTATTTTGGTATTATGATCGGCATTTTGTTAGATACACCAGACAAATATTTATGAAATTTTAAGAATATATTTTTATCATCTTCATAAACCAAGTTATTTCACCAAAATCTACCCATTATTTCAAAATATATGGTAATTCGAAAGTGGGTACCCAAAAACGGTATATTTTGAAATTTCTGGGTATATGGAAAATTTTAACCGTATCTCCGCTATTTCGTCAGATACATACAAAATATACTTAACAGTTTTAGAGGTTATATCTTCCTCTCCAAATGTCAATTAATTTTATTAAAATTCGTCAATTATTTCCAAAGTTATGGTCTCTAGAATGAGAGTACTCAAAAAATTTCGCATTTTAAAATTTTTGGGTATTCGGTGTATTTTTGCAATATCTCAGGTATTTTGTCTAATTTATAAAAATAGATTTTAACAAATTTAAAGAATAGATAATAGACTTCTAAAATCAAGTTATTTGATTAAAATCCATTGAATATTTCAGAAGTTATGGCCAACAGAAAACGGTTGGGCAAAAAATTTCAAAAAATGGAAAATTAGAAGTTTAATTGTTACTGATCGATATCTCGTGTAGTAATTCAGATACAAGGACAAATTATACCCCAAATTAAAGATGAGATAGACCTCTGCCAAATTCTCTTAACTTTATCTAAATCCATTACAAATTTAAAAAGTTATGGTCTTCAAAATACGATTACGGAAAATAGAGCTCAATGTGCAAAATGAGGCAACCTTTTGATCTCTTTATCTTTAAGGCAAATTAAATACACACATGTGGCTTATCATTTCCATTATCTCGACCAAAAACTTAACGGCTTTTAAAAAAATCATAAACAATTACTTTCGAAAATCCCATGTTTTATTTCTATTGAAAATTCTATTTCACATAACTTCTAGGCGTATACATTTCTTTCCATTGTTTGCTGACGTATAAGTAACGTCATTACTTATACGCCTTCATGCCATTTATCATTAGCTCAGGTTAAGAGCTTAACGACATCCGAAAAAACGTTAATAAAACATAAAAATAATTACAATAAAATCTAAGTATATTGCGTAATTATCGCACAGCAAAAAATTAAATCTCCGAAAAAAACGAAAGCATAAACTGTTTGTCTTGTGGCATATATTTTTTATGGTTGGCGTTTTGTCGTTTGCACGCCAACCATTTGCCGTGTGTCATGTCACGAACAATGTTGTTGAAAATTAAACTTGCGACAAATTTACACCAATTGATGATGAACAGCCCAGCCGTTGTAGGGAGGTTGTGTGATGTCAAACAATTTTATTTGGCATTTCCGGGTAGCAAAGAAAAAAAATCGAAGAAGAAATGCCAAAAAAGAAAGGAGAAAATTTTCGGACTCTTTTTTGTTTAATTCGTATTATCTTTGGTATTTCTTGAAACACCTTATTATAATTTATATTGAAATTGATGATTGAATGTTTCTTTATCCAAATAAAGTTATTCCATTAGGATATCGTATTTAATTGAAAAGTTATGGTCTCTAGAAAGGGAATGCTTAACATATGGTAAAGTATGCCATTTTTTAGATATTCGTTAATTTTTTTTAAGTATCTCCAATATTTTTTTCAGATCCGACCAGGATAATTTCTATGAAGTTTGATGAAGAGATATTTCTCTACACAAACCAAGTTATTTCACGAAAATCCATTGATTATTTCAAAACTTATGGTCTCTAGAAAACGAGTTCAAAAAAATTATATAGCGTGGAATTTTTGGGTACTCAGGGAATTTGTGCTGTAACTCCGGGGTTTTCCCCGATATATCCACAAAATGTTTATGAATTTTAGAGCTTATATGTTCCTCTCCTAATTTGAAGCTATTTCACTAAAATCCACCGATTACTTTAAAACTTGTGGTCCCTAGAATGTGGTTACGCAAAAAAGTCGATATTTGAATTTTTTGGGTATTCTTTGTATTTTTGCAGTATTTCTGGAATTTTATCAGATACTTTATAGTAACCTATTATATTTTTGAAGAATAGACATTCCTCGTTGCAAGCAAAGTTATTTTTATCAAAATCGCCCAATTATTTTCAAACTTATGGTCTCTAGAATGCGAGTACCCAAAAAAGTACACATTTTTAAATTTTTGGTATCTGGGAGTATTTTTGCAATATCTCAGACATTTTGTCAGATACACCCACAAAATAGTCAACAATTGTAAAGCTTATATCTTCCCCTCCTAATGTGAAGTTATTCCATTTAAATTCACCGATTACTTCGAAACTTATGGTCACTAGAATGCGGTTACCCAAAAAATTACACATTTGATCATTTTTGGGTATATGGTGAATTTTTGTCAGATATATTACAGTAACTTATAATATTTTTAAAGAATAGATACTCCTCGTTTTAAATTATGTTATTTTATTGAAATCAACCAATTATTTTCAAACTTATGGTCTCTGGAAGGCGATTACCCAAAAATACCCATTTTTTCCAATTTATGGTAATAGGGAGTATTTTTGCAATATCTTAGACATTTTGTCAGATACATCTACAAAATATTTAAGAATTTTAGAGGTTATATATTCCTCTCCTATTGTGAAGTTATTTCATTAAAATCCACCGATTACTTCAAAACTTAGGGTCACTAGAATGTGGGTACCCAAAATATTACATTTTTAAAATTTTTGGGTATCCTGTGTATTTTTGCAGTATCTCTTGAATTTTTTCAAATATCTTAGAGGAACTTGTAATATTTTTGAAGGATGGATACTCTTTGTTTAGAATAAACTTATTTCATTAAAATCAACCCATTATTTTCATACTTATGGTCTCTAGAATGCGATTACCAAAAAATAACCATTTTTCCAATTTATGGTATCTGAGAGTATTTTTGCAATATCTCAGACATTTTGTCAGATACATACACAAAATATTTAAGAGTTTTAGAGATTATATATTCTTCTCCAAATACCAAATTATTTCATTAAAATCCACCGGTTACTTCAAAACTTATGGTCACTAGAATGCGGGTACCCAAAAAAATTACATGTTTTAAGATTTTTGGGTATTCTGTGTGTTTTTGTAGTATGTCTTGATTTTTTCAGATAAATTAAGGTAACTTGTAATATTTGAGAAGAATAGATATTTCTCGTTCAATATAAAGTTATTTCATAGAAATCGACCCATTATTTTCGTACTTATGGTCTCTAGAATATGAGTACTCAAAAAATTCGACATTTCTTAATTTATGGTAACTGGGAGTATTTTTACAATATGTCCTATGTTATGTCAGATATATCCACAAAATATTTAACAATTTTAAAGCCTATATATTCCTCTCCAATTGTCAAGTTATTTCATTAAAATCCACCGATTACTTCAAAACATATGGTCAATAGAATGTGGGTACCCAAAAAATTACACATTTGATTATTTTTGGGTATTCTGCGTATTTTTGTAGTATCTCTTGACTTTTGCCAGATAAATTACAGTAACTTGTAATATTGTTGAAGTATAGATACTCCTCGTTTAAAATAATGCTATTTTATAAAAATCAGTCCATTATTTTCAAACTTATGGTCTCTAGAATGCGAGTACCCAAAAATACACATTTTTAAATTTTTGTATTCTGGTAGTATTTTTGCAATATATCCCATATTTTTTCAGATACATTCACAAAATATTTAAGAATTTTAGAGAGTATGTATTCCTCTCTCGAATCTCGTTTAGTTTATTAAAATACACCCATTACTTCAAAACTTATGGCCCCTAGAATGTAAGTACCTCAAAAAATACTTATTTTAAAGGTTTTGTATACTCGGTGTAAAATCGGCCTATTGAGAAGGTAATCCATGAATATCAGCTGATTCCATAGTTTGCTGTCAAAATGCATTATTGTGAATTGTTTAACATTATGAAAAAGTAAAGAACGTCCAAAATTTTTACATTAAACCTAAGAAATAACAGCTGTTATGCGTTTTCTAGGTGACCTTAAAGGCTGTGGAGATTTTGAACAATATTTTTCGACTTTTTTCGAAACATATGTTATTCCATTTTTTCGAAATATATGTTACGTTTACACGTAGTATTCTATGTTAAAATTAATCTGACTTTTGACCCCCATAAATAGTCAATGAAAAGTGATTTAATAAAAATCAAAAAATGTCCTCAAGAATTCCTAAACCCAAATACATTTCCTTAATATCCGGAAAATTTAAAATTTCAAAATGACTAAATTATACAACACAAAAAAATAATAAGAAAGAAGAAGAGTTACTAATTGACAATGAATGGCATGGTGGTTTGGTAATGATGATGATGGCAGTTCAGCAGTCTATTGGTAATGGTCGGAAACTTGCGTTTCCTTTATTAGCATTTGAGTAGTTGGGTGTAATACGCTCTCCTTGTTATTCGATAATAAAAGAAAAAAGACAATCACTGACTTGCTGTACAACAGCTATTAACTACAACTACTACAACATATATTTTAATAAAAAAAAACAGACAACTATAATAGCAGCAACAACAATGACATTAAACTACAATAACACCACCACCATCACAACCAATAAACAAAATCGATAACTCTTAGACCTAGATAAGTTTGAAGCAAAAAAAAAAAGTAACAAACATATCAAACAGTTGACAAAACGCTCAAGGTTACCGTGCAAAACAACAACAAAAATTACAATAAAAAAATTAAACTGAAATCCTCAAAAAAATTGGAATGCTAATGTTGTCATAGCACGACATACTCTTCATAAACTGACTGACTATTTGATGAGTATACACTTAGAGAAATGTGTCTGATTTACAGAGATATTAGGAAATAATCGAATTACTGATAACTTATTTAGTTGTAATTAAGTAATTGAAACTTTTAAATCAGATAAACTAAAGAGGCTTTAACATTGAACTTTAATACAGGGATTGCTAGATCGTTTTGGGAAAACAAACCAAATTAACATTTATGAATTGAAAAAAGACTTGTTAAGACTATACCTTCCGAATCGGCTCGATTTTTAAATCGTGGTACCAAATCCTAGCTGTTTAGTTTAGTATTTAAATGTTATAAAGTTGACAGTCAGCTGTTATTTGTTTACGTATATGTACATAAGTCTTTTGTTTTGAAAGTGGTTTATGTCAATTTTATGTTTTATTGAGATATTTAAAGGTTTGGTTTTGATTTGTTTCAAAAACAGTGTATTAATTTTGTTTGTGGCTTTGTGCCCTTAAACATGAAGGAATATATAATGTATAGTATGTTTTGTAAACATTTCTGGAAAACCGAGATTTGTATCAGAACGTAAAATGGACTCGAACCACTTTCAAAATAAATTCACATAATGAATCGAGGTAAACTCAGGAATTAGTCTAAACGAGTCTAAACGCAGCTCAAAGGTCTATTAATAAGGTCAAAGACCTAAAATTAAGGTTGCCCAGAATAATCACCTGTTTCTGAAGTAAGATCAGCTGTTTCACCTGTTTCTGTATTATTGTGAATTCAATTCACGACAAAAAACGTAAATAACCAAATTAGAGGAAGAAATAGGTCAAAAAAGTTCCATAAAATAAAAATGCATGTTTTATTCTTTCTTTTTATTTTCACAATATTATAAAAACGGGTTTGCTCTTATAATAGAATTTTTTTAATTCCAACATTACAAAATCGGTTATTTTTCGGGATTTTTACTTATTTTAATTAAATCTAAGCGAAAAAACCAGTGAGCGGAGCAGTATAGTCGGACGGGGCCGACCATACGATACCCTACACAACTACCACGAACTCTAACTTTCTGAGGATGTTTATTCCGAGTCTGAGTAATATTTCGTGATATTTGCCCCCTCTTGTCCGATTAGAGGTTAACAACACATCTTCCTTACTATTTTCGAATATTCAGTACAGTCCTTCTAATTACTTGTCCAGATTACCTTCACGGTGGTGTTGTGATTTTTGGATTATACTCTACTCGAAAACACACAATAAATTATATTCTCCGTCCATTTCATCCCAAAATTTTAATCTGATCATCACCGAAAATTATAGGCGTTGTTCTTGACCATAACTGGAACCTCATGAACAATTTCAAAGCCATCAGCGCGATATTTCTCCCTCTAATGTGGTAATGGGTTACTAAATAATATCTGAATACGTAAGCACCTGTAAATATTTGACTGTAACTCCCACATCTGAGTAGATACATCACTATATTTGGTATCAATTTAAAGGCCAACAACTCCTCTTGGATATGCTATCAACTCCTGGGGTCTACATCCTCCAGGAGTAAATATATATGCCATAGAATACAAATTTTGTCATTTTTCACACAAAAGTCAGGGTCCATTTGACCCGCTAAATATTGACCGATCTTTATCAAAACATGCATGCTTATTCTCAGGCCCGATCCCCTTCTCCATGCAAAAATTCGCGGGCCATAATTGCGGCCTCTGGAGCGACCAGAAAAACCGACAAAAATTTAGTATTTGGTCCATTTCATCCCCTAAATATTAACCGATCTTTTCCAAAAACAATAGGGGTCTTCATTGGCCAGAACCCATCCTACATGCAAAATTTCGTGAAGATTGGTCCATAACTGTGGCCTGTATCGTGTTTACAAATTATAATGGACAGACGGACGGACGGACGGACACACATGTCTAGATCGACTCAGCTAGTCGAGATATGACGATCGGTATACTTAAAGGTGGGTCTAGGACCAATATTTCGCGGCGTTACAAACATTTGGGGCTGCACAAAGCTATAATACCCTGACAACATAGTTGTGTAGGGTATAATAAGTTTTAAGCACTTTAATGAAATGACTATAAATACTTTGTAAACATATATTTTAATTTCCAGTTTTGGGGATTTTTGATTCATTTTTTTTTTGTATCAATCCCTTAAAGAATACGTTTTTAGCTAAATTATTAACTCAGAAAAAAATTTAGAACTTCTTGACTAATAATAAACTATTTTTTTTTTAATTTCACCGAAATTTCCAACTTTAGCTATATTTTTCATTTTTGGTAATTGGGCATTTTGGTGGGATTTTTGTTTATTTTGAGTTTCCTCCGCTTATTAGACATTTTTTAAATACTGACACGTCCCCATTTTTTTAAAAAAGATCTCCCAACTGTTAATTAATAACTATTGTGGGTATAAATGTTCTTCTTGTCTAATATTAAATCAATTTTTTTTTATAAAATTTTTCTGAATATTCGCATATTCCCCTTCTGGGATTTTTCGGTTATTTGAGGGATTTTTCGGTTATTTTGAGGACATATTCACGATATGGACATTTTCAGTATAGTAATAATTTTAAAACGGAACACAATAAAATATTTTATAATTTGTTTCGATTACAAAGCATTTCCAACAAAATGTTTCCTAATCCTCACATTTCCCACATTTCTTCTAAATTTAGATTTCCCATTTTTTTTTTTTGCAATTTTAATGGTATCTTCACAAATTAGACACATTAAACACTATCTAGACTTTATAAAAATAAACAATTGCCTATATATAATTTGTGATAAAAAGTCATTTTCATTAACAAAATTCCCACATTTCCCCATTTAAAAAAAATCGTTTATTAATAGTCCAACAATTTTCTCTTATAAAATTTCTCACAAGTTTCCCACTATATTCGCATATTCCCTTTTTTTGTGTTTGGGTATTTTCTGGGATTTTTTGGTTATTTTGAGAGTATTTTCACGAATTGGACATTTTCAGCACCATAATGACTTTAGAAGACAATAAAATAACAAACTTTGTAATTAGTTTTGACCAAATGCAATATCCAATGTAATATTTTCAAAATCCCCACATTTCCCCATTTTTAAATTCACAAATTGTAATTTTAACGACATTTACTTTAGAACTTTTTACCGGATTAACATACTTTATGCGGAGTTATTTGACGTATATGTAATATCCTTCTCTTAGAGGATTTATTTGACATATGAGATTGGCAATTTAAATGCGTGTTTAGACTATAGCTTTTATCGTGATAAAGTGCATTATCTCGATTTAATTGCTAAATCGAGCTGAATTTACCACGATTTACCATACAAAATGAAATCAACTCAGTATCTCGATTTGCTCCAAATCCTATGCTAAATCGAGATAATTTCAAATACAACTCTGTTTTTGTCCCAAAAAAAAAGGTAATGGTTTCTCCTGGCAGCTGATAAATCAACTTAATTTCATTTTAATACCAGTCTAAACAGTTAGAATTTGATATCTCGATTTACAAATCGAGTCGATTTAGAAGGCATAGTTTAAACGCGCCTCAATTTATAAAACAAGTAATTTGTATTATCAAATCCCTTGAATATATGTCAAATAATTTATATATCAATTTTTGACATATAAAATATGTACAAAAATATGAATTTATTTTTGACAGCTCCCAGCTGATTGATCTACAACGTTAAATCAATCTTGTGGCAAGATGTAGCGCGGTTTATAAAATGAACTTTTTCATAAATTCAATAATATTTTAACAAAATTAAAAAAAAAACAAGATAATATTTTAAAAAAAATCCCAAAAATCCAGTTGGCTATACACTTCTATTCTATTTTTATTTTGGATATATTTACAAATGAGTTACAATACAAGGCGTATTTTATATTGTCAAAATTCTCGATTAATTTTGCGATTCTATTATGAGCAAAACCCGTAGGTAAGTATTTAAAAAAATTACATACAATTACAAATTTTGTACAATAAATAAATTGTAATCGTTTTATAAAGTTTTAAAATATTTTGGAAGGTAGGATAATACACACAAAATTCTGACAATTCTGGAGATGACTTTAATTGTCAGAAATTTTATTTTTTGTAATTTATTAGTCATAGTATCAACAGAAATGCTGATGCATTCACACAATTAAAAATATGTTGATTAAAACCATTCAAAAAACGTTTACAAATTTTCAAAATAAAATAATGCCCATAAATCCCAAAAAATGAAGCTATTTGGAACAGCTGATTGCTTTGAGAGAACAGCTGATACATTTATTATGTTGTGCATTTTATAAAATAAAAGTTTTAAATCATTTCAAAAAGTCAGAATAGAAAGTGAGATAATACCCAAAAGTCAACAGTACACTTTAACTGTCAAAAATTAATTTTTTTGGTTGTTATATTTACATAAGAGAACGGGTTTTAATAAAACGCGTAAACTTTGACTATGGACCAAAAAAAGACTTCTCTTGGAAAAACAAGTAAATTATGCGTCAGACCTGTTATAAATGTTAAAACTGTTTAACTAAATCGGCATGCCAAATATTTGACAGTTTAATGTAAAAGTTACAATAAACCACGTAATATGTTGACAACATTCTTGATTAATGTTCCGGATCTAATTGAACCAAAAACTGTTTAAAAGTAGGTAGGCATTTTTTTTTTAATTTACCTATTTTGGACAGCTGATTGTATCAAGAGAACAGCTGATGCATTTATTATATTGTGCGTTTGGCAAAATAAAAGTTTCAAAACATATCAAAATGATCAATTACAAATTAGATAGTAAAACGGCATTTACATTCGCCTCTATGAGGATTTATTTGACATATATGTAATGTAAATGACAATTTATAGCTCTTGGATTTAATAAATCCGGCACAATATAAACGTACGTTCATATTCAAAAATCGCACAAAATCCCCAGTTGAGTAGAAATTATTAAACAATTTAATTATGGTTGTTATATTTACATTAATAAACGGGTTTTAATAAAACTCGTAATTTATATTGTCAAATCACTTTGATATAAATTCAAAACAACGAATTCTCTTAGTAAAACGGGAAATTTATGAGTCAGAATTATTACAAAAAAAAAAAAAAAAAAAACTGTTGAAGGAAGTTGTTATGTCAAATTATCGACAGATATTTGTATCAGCTGTTGCTGTTGATAAAATGTTTCAACAAAACAGCTGATGCATCTATATAAGGTATTTGTAATTTAGGCTACGTTTAGACTACTATATCCACACGATCTCAAATGTCAATTCCATTGCGTATACGTCACGTTAATCCTGTTCAAAATCCAGTGGATTATATTTGACGTATAAGCAATGGAATTGACATTTGAGATCGAGTGGATTTCGTAAATCTAAACGTACCTTTAATCTATTCAAAATACTTTTAAGTGATTATTTATACTCTTTCGAGTCGAGCTTGATGATCTAAGTTTTGCAATGAAAAAGAAAAGCCAGGAGAAGACGCGTTTCGCCGTTGGTTAAGCGGCTCATCAGGCATATTGGGCTATGTGGCTTTACAAAGGTCGTACGTTGATAACTTGTATTTATTCCGCCCAGATGCGAAACTTACATATGCGAATTAAATTCAAATTTGTCAAAGTTCGACATTTGTCTTCATTCTAGGAACAGTCCTTTTCAAAGAAGATTTTTTTGTTGTAGCGATGGATAATTTATCCACACACCTACAATTTCTTCCCTGGTATACACATGTTTTGGCGCAACCGTTTTTTGGAAGTGTGTTGATGGCTCAGAACGTTAAGTCTGGCCTGGCAACATTTGCGTTGCTCCGAGGACCTAGGTTCGAGCCCTAGCCGTGCTCAGCTGAAATGAATTTTTGTAATTTGAATTTTGCCTTGTAAGGGCCGGGATCATTTCAAAGTAATTTTAAGTGATTATTTATATTCTTTCGAGTCTTTTAAAAATGTTTATTACCCAAAAATACCATAAAATCTCCAGAAGACTAAAAATTATCAATTTTTTTTTGTTTTTTTTTTTTAATTTCATTTTCTTTATTTATACTTACCACATAAGTATGAAACCAAATCCAAATGAGAAGAGAAAATTCATATATCTGTCTAACATTGTTGTAAAGACAACTAGCCCGTGGTCGAGGGTATATCATATAAAACCGATGCAGGAATGAGGAGCATACAACACCAAAAAAATTCAAATCATCTCACATTCGAATGCAATTTTGATATTTTCATTATTAATTTTTTTAAAATATATTTTTTTTTTATTTTATTTTCACATAAAAAAAAGTTGAGGGAATCTGTAAAAAATCCACAAACCAGAGGCAATTTTTTCAGTCACGGCACAATGTATTCACAATAAAATTTTGGTATATTATTCGAATCCTTAAGGCATAAGGATATGTGTTGGATTTCCTTTAAGTACACTTATTACTTATTTAATATTTAAATATTTCTTAGTTATTTTTTCGTTTAAAATTAAATTTTCCGTTTTGCTGATATTTATTTTTTTCTTAATTTTTCGTTTCGGGTTACTTTTGCGGTTTGTGTTTTAGATTTTATTATTGGAAGCGTTGTAGTATTTTTTATTTTTTTATTATTATTTTTATTATGAGTTTGGTCAGTTTCAAATTTCCTGACGGTTTCTTACGACAAGCAGCAAACAAGCAACCGTATGCTTAAGTGGATATTTATCGAATAAATCTCTAGAAAATAGATGACATTATCACTAGCTGAGGCTGACTGACTAACCCGGGAGCCTGAGTTGAGGGAAATGTTGAGCGGCAGCTGGCAACATTTTTTCTCAAAGCGAAAACTTGCAAAAAAACAATATTGTGGATATGTGTCTTAAAACAAAACACACACACAGACAGATAAACAAATTTAAATTCTTATACACACATACATACATACATGTTTATTTAAAGAAATATTTTTTATTTAAAAATTTCTTTATAAAGGGGGTAAGGATAATAAGTGGGGAAAATGGGATTTAAAATGGGGAATTTTTGGCGCCAATTTTCATGATGTCTTAATAGGCATTTAAATATTGCGCTGATATGCTTTTTGTGTTGTGAATACCTAAAAAAATACCATTAATTCAAAATTGTGGAGATTTTTGAAACTTTTTGGGAAAATGTGGGGATTTTTAGAAATTTGTGGGAATTAAAAAAAAAAATGAGAAAAAATATATATGAAATTTGATAGATAATGATATTTATGGGTTCTAATCCCCTAATGATATTAAGAAATCATTTTTTTTTTTTTTTTGAAAATTCCCTCAATTATAACAAAAATCCCCCCAAAACGACCACATTTATGATTTTGAAACATTATAAAGCAAATCTAATAAAATAATGAACATAATGGTCAATAATTATGTCAAAACACATTATTTACCTAATTAATGCAAAATTTGGCAAATTTATGCCCAAAATTAAAAATGTGGGGATTTTTTGGAAATTTATTGGGAATTGTAAAAAGTTCATTTTTAAATCAAATCAAGGCGACAAAATTTGCAAGAGCCTGGACTCTGATGCAATAGTAATGTAATTTTCGTAAAAATCGGCCAAAAATACCAAAATTTCCAAAATGGGGAAAATTGGGGATTTTTGAAAATTTGAGGGAATTTTAAAAAAGTCATAAAATTTTTAAATGCCTTTTTGTCGGATTTTAAAATTATGCCCATAATATAATTTACCCGACAACCCCAACCAAATACTAGCAAAATTCCCAAAATAAACAATTTTGGGGATTTTAGTGATTTTGTGGGGTAATTTTTTAGGAAATGATTTTAAATCAAATCAAGACAACAAATTTGTGAAATCACTGTGTTTTGATACCAGAGTAATGTAATTTTCGTGAAAATCTCCCAAAAATGCCAAAATTTCCAAAGTGGGGAAAATTGGGGATTTTCGAAAATTTGAGGGAAATTAAAAAAAAACGTAAAATTTTTAATGCTTTTGGGGTCGGCTTTTAAAATTATACCCAAAATATAATTTTCCCGACAATCCCAAAAAAATAGCAAAATCCCCAAAATAAAATATTGTGGGGATTTTTAATAAATTTTGTGCGAATTTTATAGGAATTTTTTGTAAATAAAATCAAGACAACAAATTTGTAATATCATCTGGTGTCATAGTAATGCAATTTTTGTGAAAATCTCCCAAAAATGTCAAAAGTTCCAAAATGGTGAAAACTGGGGATTTTTGAAAATTTGAGGGAATTTTAAATAAATCGTAATTTTTTAATGGTTTTGTGGTCGGCTTTTAAAATTATGCTCATAATTTAATTTTCCCGACAATCTCAACACAAAACTAGCAAAATCCCCAAAATAAAATATTGTGGGGATTTTAATAAATTTGTGCGAATTTTATAGGAATTTTTTGTAAATAAAATCAAGACAACAAATTTGTAATATCATTGTGTTATGATGCCAGAGTAATGTAATTTTCGTGAAAATCTCCCAAAAATGCCAACATTTCCAAAATGGGGAAAATTGGGGATTTTCGAAAATTTGAGGGAATTTTAAAAAAGTCTTACAATTTATAATGGCTATTTGGTCGGATTTAAAAATCATGCACATAATATAATGTACCCGACAATCCCAACCAAATACTAGCAAAATCCCCAAAATAAACATTTCCAAAATGGGCAAAACTGGGGATTTTTGAAAATTTGAGCGAATTTTAAAATAAGTCATAAAATTTGTAATGCTTTTTAGTCGGATCTTAACATCATGCCCATAATATAATTTTCCCGACAATCCCAACAAAAAACTAACAAAATCCCCAAAATAAAAAATGTTGGGGATTTATGTAAATTTGTGCGAATTTTAAAGGAAATTAATTTAAAAAATATCAAGACGATCAATTTGTAAAAGCATTGTGTTCTAATGCCATAGCCATGTATTTTTTCTAAAAATCCCACAAAAATAGCAATAATACCCAAAATGGGATATATGGGGATTTTCCAAAAATTTTGAGAATTTTAAAGAAATGTCTCAAAATCAAATAAAAATACTAAATTGCTAATAGAATTGTGATCGGCTTTTATAATTATGCCCATAATCTAATTTTCGAGACAATACCAACAAAAAACTAGCAAAATCCCCAAAATA
Organism: Musca vetustissima; assembly: GCF_032173495.1. Taxonomy (NCBI): domain Eukaryota; kingdom Metazoa; phylum Arthropoda; class Insecta; order Diptera; family Muscidae; genus Musca; species Musca vetustissima. Next base: position 69,721 of record NW_026887647.1, on the reverse strand, counting down.
ATAAGTGTGGGGATTTTTTTATTAACTCCTCAAGTGGAGATTTTACTGATTTAGTGGGAAAAGTTGGAAGTCTTATCAAAATTATAATGATATTGTTTTCCCACATCATAATTATGCCAATCATCTACTTTGCGAGAGAATTTCCGCCCAAAATAAAAATGGGAAAATGTGGGAATTTTTGAAAATTTGTGGGAATTTAGGGAAAGGGAATAACTTATAAATAAAAACATGAATTGTATTTTGATTATATCATTATGTTGTGATTGAAACACTTTCGAGAAAATCCCATCAAAATCCAAAAAAAAAATATCAACAATGACAGGGATACGTAGGTCGACTTTCTAGTTGAATAATTTTGGGACATTTGTGGTGATTTTGGGAATGAATTGGTTTCCTGACCACATAATTATGTCAATGCATATTGCAAATGGAATGTGGGGATTTTTGGAAATTTGTGGGAATTAAAGAAAACTACTTAAAACAAACATTGTATATTCGTCCTGTTATGATGTTGCAAATAAAAGACTTTTAAGAAAATCCCCTCAAAATCCGAAAAAAATTCCACAGATGTCTATGATAGGGATACGTAGATCGACTTTCTAATCGATTAATTTTTGGGACATTTGTGGCAATTTTCGGAATGAATTGGTTTTCTGACCCCATTATAATGTCTATCATGTACAAGGTAAGAGAATTTTCGCCAAAAACTAAAATAAATCCCAAATTGGGGAAATGTGGGGATTTTTTAAAAAAAATGTGGGAAATGAAAAAAAAACCTTTTAAATCAAAGCAAGCATTGTATTTTGATGTCAGAATTTTGTGATAAAAGTATTTTTGAGAAAATCTCCTCAAAATCCCAAAACCTGCACAAAAATGCAAAAAATCCCCAAAATAGAAAATTTGGGATTTTTTTATTTTTTTTGGGTTTAATTTTGGGATATTTGTGGCGATTTTTGGAAATGAAATTGTTTTTATGACCCCATAATGATGTCAAAAATTTGGGGAAAAATTTACTTTCGAGAAAGTTCTCTTCAAAATCCCAAAAAAGTGCTCCAAAGTTCAAAAAATCCCCAAAATAGAAAATCTGGTATTTTTTTATTTGTGGACGTTTTAAAGAAAATTGCATTAAATCGAACAGATGTGTAATGTCATAGAGTTTCGATGCCACAGTGGTGTTAAAAACTCAGTTTGCAAGAGAATCTCTGCCAAAAACAACAAATTATGTCAAACAGGGGAAAATGTGGGGATTTTAGACAATTTGTGGGAATTAAAAGAAACAAAAAACTGCTTATAAATCCAACCAAGTTTTGAGTTCTGATGTCATAATATTGTAAATAATATACGCTCGAGAAAATTCCCTTTAAATACCTAAAAATGGTCAAAAAGGCGTCTTTACACATACGACTATGATAGGGAGACGTAGATCGATTTTCAAATCGATTAATTTTGTGCCAATTTTCGGAAATTTTATTGTTTTCTGAGCTTATTATGATGTCAATAATTTACTTTGCATGAAAATCATAAAAAATCCCAAAATGGGAAAAATGTGTCGATTTTAGACGCCATAAAGGCGTCTTTACACACACGACTATGATAGGGAGACGTAGATCGACTTTCTAATCGGTTAATTTTGTTGTGATTTTCGGAAATGATTTTTTTTTCTGACCTCATTATGATGTAAATAATTTACTTTGCAATAAAATCTCTGCAAAAATTGTAAAAACCAAAAATGGGGAAAATGTGGGGATTTTAGAAAATTTGTGGGAAATAAAGAGGATTGTTTTTAAATCAAAGCAAGCACTGTGTTCTAATGACAGAATGTTGTGATAAAAATATTTTTCAGAAAATCCCCTCAAAATCGACAATTTTGGGATTTTTTTAATTTGTGAGAGTTTTAAATAAAATTACATTAAATCGTACACATTTGTAATAGAGTTTCCACAACATAATAATGTCAATATTTTACTTTGTAAATCCAAAAAAAAAGCATTGTGTCCTTATCTAAAAATCTTGAAAATAATATTCTTTCGAGGAAATTCCCTCAAAAGTGCGTTTTTACACAGACGACTATGGTAGGGATACGTAGATCGACTTTCTAATCGATTATTATTTCGTATTAAACATGGGAGTTCCTTTATACATATCGTTTGTATAATTTCGTTTTTAAATTCTGCAATTTCTATACCAACCTCTTTATCCGAAATGAAAACGTAACTAAATCTGCAAAGTAACAATTTGTCTGACATCTCAGCGGGTAAATGTCTACAAGATAAATATCTCATAATTACCTAGACATACACACAAAAAACACACACCACAGTATAAATTCCATCATCCATTTGAAGTGGTTGTGGTGGCGGTGATGATAATGATGATCGTAATAGTGTCGGATTTTTGTGGTCATTTCCAAAAACAAAACAGAAAAAAATCGCAAAGCTTTGCCTTTCTTCCTTCAAAATAGAAAAAAAGACCATTTCAAAGTCAGTACCACCATCCGACAACAATCATTTAAATTGAGATGGCAATTGAATCGCGTGCCGATTTCATTTCAGAATCATATGTGTGTGCGCGCCTACCTACCTACATATTGCAAAAACTAGCTATCCTAACTACCTACCTACATGTCTGAGCCTGAGCTCATATATTTGCAAATCTATAAGTGTGCGCTTTTTGTTTCACGCTTGCGGAAAACGTCTAAGCGTGTGTGTTTGCTGGTGCAAAAGTGCATTGGTTTATTATTTCGGAAATGTGTTGTTGTTGTTGCATACAAAACACTTGAACCCCATCATCACCGTACTGCTGCCACTGCATAGCCCGTGATCGTGATATGATCCACCACCGCCAGACGTACTGACTGTGCTGTGATCTGATCTATGGTGATATACTCGTTTAAAGCGGTTTGCGCCAACAGATTAAAGCCAATTGAAAATTATTCACATTGCGATGTACTTTTTGACACTTTTCACTTGGCGAAAAAACTAAATTTATTTTTTTATATATTTTCATTGTCATGGTGGTGTGTGCCACAGACAAAAAAATATATTGTCTTTTATACATTTTCGATCAGAGGGTAAGATATCGGATAGGGAAATAGTATTTGTAATTGATATGGAACAAATCATTATGAAGATCAATTGGAAGGAATGTGGAAAGTTTTTTTTTCTCGCAAAATTGATTGGTTGTTGAAATGGGTATTATGGTAATGGATGCAATGTCAAAGTCAAGTTGATTGGAATTCGTAGGAGGATTTAAGACCTAGCTCCTCAATTAGAAATTATCATTTCAATTATCGTCATTTGACTTCACGTTTCTTAAAAGAACAAGTTCTATTAATAAAGTCACCCATCAAGCGAAAGTCAGATGTTTTCTTTCAAGTCTAGTGTCAAAAGTTTGAACTTTGTTTATGTTTTCATAATGGACGACAATTCACAATTATGGATTTTGAAAGAAAGCTTAAGAAGCAGTTGATATCCACAGCTCGAAAGGGAATCAGCTGTTCTTACTAAATATGAATATTATTTTAGTAAATAGGCTCAGCACCATCTGAAATATATTAAGACCTTACACAATTAGAAAGTGAAACTATCAATATTTTATTTAAGAATTTCTATAATTGAACCAAATCACGTTCTATTAATAAGGTCAACCAGCAAGCGAAAATCAGCTGTTTGCCAATGCCAACAGTTTGGACTTTGTTTCCGTTTTCATAATGGAAATCATTTCACAATAATGCATTTTGACAGCAAACTTGAGAAGCAGCTGATATCCATGGCTGGACTCCCATGATGGCCTTATTAATAGGTATTTCTACAATTGAACTAAATCATTTTTGACAGCTCGAGAGGCAATGAGATGTTCTTGTTAAATATGAATATTCTTTTAGTAAATAGGCACAGCGCAATCCGACATAAATTAAGAATTAGAATGGAAAACAAGTTATGTTTTTGAATATTCACTTTAAACTACGAATATTTTAATTGAGTATTTCTACATTTGACAGCTCGAGAAGGAACCAGCTGTTCTTCTTAAATGTAATAGTCAGTATTGTGAATATTCTTTTAGTAAATAGGCTCAGCTCAATCTGTAATTGAATATAGATATGAATTCTCTTTTTAGCTGTGAACTCAGCAAGTGAATGCCAGCTGTTTTTGTTTCCACAAGTCTAATGTCAAAAGTATGGACTTAACTTACGTTTTCATAATTGAAGTCAATTCCTATTAATGGATTTTGACAGCAAACTTGAGAATCAGCTGATATGCAGTTGATCTCCCTGGATGACCGTATTAATATTCCTTAGACCAAATGACTTTTGACGAGTCGAAAGGGAATCAGCTGTCCTTCTTAAATGTAATAGTTAGTATTGTGAATATTTTTTTGTAAATATGCTTAGCAAAATCATTAATTGAATATAGCTATTATAGCGATTGGATTCTCTTTTCAACTGCCAACTGTTTATATTTAGAACAAGTTATTAATGAAAAAACAGCTGATTATTAATGAAAAAGCAGCTGATACCCATTTACACGTCATGTTAATCCTGTTCACAAATCCAGTGGATTATATTTGACATATACGCTATAGAATTAGCATATGAGATCGAGTGGATTTCGTTTATCCAAACGCACTTCAACATAACAAAACTTGAAGATATTGAAGGTGAATTATAAACCAAGGCCTAGAATTTTTGAGGTCACATATGTTTGTATAATGTGATGTCAATTCACAATAATTGGTTTTGACAGCAAACTTGAGGGAAAGCTGATAATTCTGAATGATATTACAGTATTTTTCGGTTAATTGAACCTACGGTTAATTGGTTTCCACGCTTAATTGAACCACATGAAAAAAATATTGCATAGGAAAATACATGTAAATTTGCTCGGATAATTAAACCCTGTTAATTGATTTTCCCGCTTAATTGGTTCAAAATTCATGTCACCAAAAACAAATTTCCTTTTACTTTTCACCGGTTAATTGCAAATTAATAATTGAAAAAAAAAAAATAATCTTTGTAAAAAAGACTAGGTGGCATCTCTACTAATTCAAAACATATGTTTATTGCTAAGGAAAAACTGCGAGAAAGCGTAATTTGTATTAGACATTGGATTTCTTTTAAATCATTAGTCGTTCCAATTATATGTGATTTCTATAATTGAACAAACGATTCAATTAAGCGGGTTCGGATAATTGGTTTCTCGGTTAATTGAACAAAAATTTGTGCAAATTTTGATGTGCAATTAACCGAAATATACTGTATTAATAAACCCTTCTATAATCTTGATATTCGATCATGGCGTAATAAATAGGTACTCCATTTAACGAAGCCAACTATCCGATTAACTCTCAAAGTGCAAGTTAGTATTTGAATTCGACGTGTAATGTTGCCAACCATGAGAAATATTACTAGACAAATTTTGACAGATGGTTCAATAAAAATCATATGTTTTTGTTTTGATACATGACCTTATTATTGCATCATGAGATTTGACATTTCAAATCGAATAGATTTCATAAATCTATATGTACTTCTAAATAGATCTTAATATTAGGGATACTAATAAAGACACTCAAAGCGTGTTTAGTTTATGCCTTCTAAAACTACTCGATTTCTAAATCGTGCTAATATATCCTAGCTGTTTAGACTAGTAATAAAATGATATAAAGTCAGTCAGCTGATATTTGTTTCAAATTTCACATAGCGACATTTCAAATTTCACATAGCTGGTCAATATTTTCAGAATTCTAATACGAATTAGTCTCCATGAAAAAGGCATATAATAAGAGTTTAAAATGTTCAATTCTTTTAACAGCTGTCATTTATTTGTTAAACGGCGTTTGCATTATAACTTTTTTCCGGTTAATCACCTGTATGAGGATTTATTTGACATACATGTAATCAAATTTAGATCTAGTGGATTTAATAAAATTACACTCATAAAGCGTTTTTATTTGGACAGTCTTAGGAAAAGTTATACATTTTTGGTAGAAAAACAGTGTTGTATTCGAAATAATCTCGATTACGCAAAGGATAACGAGAGAACGAGGGGATTTAATGTTGCATGGTTACATGTTAAGCCGCGTTTAGACTATGATCTGGGTGTTTAGACTGTTATTTAAATCATATAATGTTGACAGTTGTTATTTGTTTACGTTTTCATACACAATTCACTGGTTTCATTATTTTTGTTGAAAAATTTCAATCAATGTCATAAGTGTTGGCGGGTTATTTCGGAGACCATTCGTATTTTGTTATGGCAAAATAGTCAGTCTTAATCCCTGTTTATTGTTTATATAAAAATCACTATATTTTAGTTTGGAAAATATGGCATTGTCCACCAAGTGATAAGGTAGGGAACACTATAGTTTCGGATCTCGCCACTGATACTCAGCAGTTCCCTTTGTTTTTTTATATTAATTTTCAACTGACCCATGATGCAATAATAAGATGATGTAACAAAACAAAAACATTTGTTTTTGTCTCTATCATCTGTCAAATTTTTCCATATAATATTTCATATTGTTGGCAACACTGTACATCGAATTCAAGTAGAAATTGAATTTGACAGTTAATCGAGACATCAGCTGCTCTAAATGGTCTACCTGTTCATGCGCCATGAATTGACCCAAAGTATCCTTTAAGATTTTGTTTATAAATTGAGGGACTTCTGAAGACATGCCTAATCATGATTTCGTCAATAATTTAAAATAAACCCTGCTGCAAGATAATTTAAATTTGTATGATAAATCCATGACGCAATAACAAGGTGATGTATAAAAAACAAAAAACTCTTATTTTTGTCTCGACCATCTGTCAAAATTTTCATTATAATATTTCATATGGTTGGCAACGTTGCACATCGAAAATAAGTAGAAATTACACACTTTGACAGATAATCGAGTCATAAGCTGCGCTAAATGAACTACATGTTTATTGTGCCATTGATAAATCATAGAAAATTCAGCATGATTAAGAATATGAACTCTGATTAAGAAAATTAACTCAAAACTAATAAATTAACTTTTAGTTTTTATACAATAAAATAAAATTGAGGTGCATTTTAACAGCTCTATGGGAAAACAGCTGTTTTTCTCATGGTCAACTTATAAGCTTATTCAACAGGAACAGCTGATGGTATCACTATAAAAAAACTCCTCAGGAGAGCGTCATTGTTTGAAGACACATCAATTCTTAAACACATCATAAATTATTTTCAATATTTTATAAAGACCCCATCTGATTATCCATAACCTTTCATTGACCCCTAAAAAGTTTTGCAATGATCAATTACTCATTGTCCAATGTTTACGAAAATAATTACCGTAAGGAGAAAATTGATAATTATATAAAATGCCAATTCAATTGCTAATTATGTATACCAACACTGTAAATTACTTATTCCACGGCTATATAAGCTAAACTTATATATTTCCTGATAATCGACAATAAAAAAAGGTCTCAATTTCTAGAAATTCCAATCAAAAAAAAAAAAAAAAAAAAACAACATTGCCATAAATTAGTTATGTGGCGCAAAATATACAAAATTCTAATTGCTTCTAAAGAAGCACAAAATATTTATTGCGTTCTAATATTTTTTATTGATTTTATTTGGCTAAATTTTGAAGCTAATAAAAAAACTACTAAATACAATGATAAAATAAACTTAATAAAATAAACAAAAAATCACATAAAACGAATTGGCTTATATCACAAATAAACAAATAATCGTTATGTATGTAAGTAACAGCAAATAATTCAGCACAGCTGTCAGTGATCATATTACAGGATTTGTTCAATACTAATAATGGGTGATTTAACTGTCTACATTGGAATGTATATACAAAAATATGTGTATGTATATGTCTATGCATTGGCGCTTAACTGTAAAGTTATGTACTAAAAGAAATTTGATATCATACGACTGGCATTTTATATCACATACATTTTATTTGCATTTTGATTTGCTCTTTAAAATTTTGTTAGTTAGTCATTGGGTAAAGAATTCGGAGAATTGTGAGCAAAATATACTGAGAGAGTTTATATTCTCATTGTGGAAATGAAATGAGATTAAATAATCATGTGAGCAAGAGAGAAAGAGAGGTCATTCAATCTCATCATATCTAAACGTATGTTTATTTTCATATGCACAATGTGTTTTTTATGTAAATTTTTGACAATGACAGTGACATTTCGTACACATTTGCCACGAGATGAGTATGTGCTTCCCAGAAAATATGTACATTTTATTAAGTATAATAAATAGTCAATGAAAGTATTTTTGAAATACATTTTTCTAATTAGAGAGGGTTTAGATAATATCTTATAATATGATAGTATATATAATTTCGATTAATTTATTTCAATTGAGCTTTTTAATAGTACATTTAATGCGCGTTTAAAGTATGCCTTCTAAATCGACTCGATTTCGTAGTCGAAGTACAAAATCGTATTAAAATTATATAAAGTTGCCAGTCAGCTGTTATTTGTTTACACACACACTTTTACTGGCTTCATCATTTCGGTAAAAATTGTTAATCAATGTTTTCATAATTCTAATAGGAATTTCTCTTTATTGGGTCAAAATGCCTAAAAACATATGTAATTTAAACTATTCACTACATATTTAAACAAATTTCTCATTTACCAGGCAACTATTTCAATGTTAACATATTTTGAAGCGTAAAGCGTTTTTTTTTTTTGGTGCCTTTAGGAGAAGTACTGTATTTTTTTTGGTACAAAAACAGGGTTGTATTTGAAACTATCTTAATTTATAGTACGTTTAGATTTTTTAATTTATAGTACGTTAACCATTTTATGAGGATTTATTTGGCATGTATTAACTAAGCCAAATAAATCCTCATAAAATGGTTAACGATGTAAAACATTCTAATGTATATGCCATTTAGCATAGGACTTCGAGCAAATCGAGATATTGAGTGGATTTAATTTTGTAAGTCGTGGGAAAGTTCGGAAAGTTCTTAGCCCAGCACAAAAAGTGCGGTATAAACAAGAAAATATTGAGTGTTTTGGAAACTCCCATCTCTTTTATGAACACATGTTAAATTTTGTTTCGATCTGGCAACTCCTTCATATAGAAACAGGTATTCAAAAATGACGGAACCAGAATTTTTTTTACAATTTTTGTGCTTGGCTAAGAACTTTCTGAACTGCCTTCGTAATGTGCATTATTATAACTATACAAGCTATATCCTAAAAGCGGGTTTACATTGTACTGGATATAGTAAATTCAGTGGATTTAAATTGAATTAAATTCTCTAATTATCTCGAGAGGAGGTATTGTTCTATAAAAATCGTTTAAATACAAATTTATTTATTATATCGAAAATTATCGGCTCATGAAAAGTGAAACTTAAAAAATTAATATTTGGAAAATTGCTGAGTTTTGTGTAAATCATGTCATAACTCTAGTATTTTAGCAGCTATACTAACATAATTAGGTTTATTTTGAAGAGGAGATAATCTCCTGTTGAAATCAAGTTACTTTCATAAATGATGCATACACTATTTCAAAAGTTATCGCCCAAGAAAATGGTAACCAAAAAAAAATTAGAATTAGAAAATTTGTGAAACTTGTGTAAAGTCTGCCATTTCCCGTGAATTCTGTCAGATACGTAAAAGTAACTAAGGTTAATTTTTAAGAGGAGGTACTGTTCTTTAAAAATAATCTAATTTTTTAAATATATATTTATTATTTCGAAAGTTAACGCGTTATGAAAAGTGTTACCCAAGAAATTTTCTCATTAGAACAAATTTTGAGTCATGTGTAAATGGTGATATAACTCTGACATTTTGTCAGCTACATCAAATTAATTTAGCTCATTTTAAACAGGAGAGATAGTTTCTCTGAAATCATGTTAATTTAAAAAAATCCATTATTTATTTCCAAAGATATTGTCTTCAGAAAACTATTACTCAAGAAATTTAAAATTGTAAAAAAATGCTAGGCTTGTGTACATATCACGGTGGAATATTTAAGTAAAATGAACTTAATTGAGATTATATTAAAGAAGAGATATTATCCTCTTATAAAATTTTTATTCTATAAAAATATTTATATTATTTCGAAAGTTATTGCCTCATGAAAAGGGTTACTCATGAAATTTCACATTAGGAAAAATTTTGTGTACAGTGTAAATCTTGTCATATATTTTGTATATTGACAGTTACGATAATATAGTGTACATTATTTTAAAGGGTGAGATGTTGTAGTTTTAAAATCATATAATATAACAGCAATGTATATTATTTTTTCAAAATGTATGGGCTCAGGAAAATGGTTACCCAAAAATTTCAACTTAAGAAAAAATGTGAGGCCTGTGTAAATCTTCTCATAACTCTTACATTTTGACAACTACTTTAATATAGTTTACATAATGTTTAAGAGGAGATGCTACGCTTTTCAAAAACAGTTTATTTCAAAAAAGTACAAAAACTATTTAAAATGTATCGCCTTATAACTAAAGCTACCAAACGATTTTCTAATTGGAACAAATTTTGAGTCTTGTGTAAATCTTATCATATCTCTGGTATTGTGACAGCTATCATAATATAGTTTACATCAATTTAAAGGAGAGATATTGTAGTTTTATAAACATATGATTTATAAGCGATATACATAATTTTTCTAAACTTGTGAAGTCATGCAAATTGTAACCCCAAAAATTACACATTGTAACAAATTCTGAGTTCTGTGTAAATGTTGTCATAACTCTGACATTTTATAAGGCAGATGCATATAATTTAAATTATTATCAAGAGGAGATGCTACACTTTTAAAATCAATTATTTTCAATAAAGTACATCAATTAATTCGAAACTTATTGCCCTTTGAATAGGGCTACACAAAGATTTTCTAATGGAGACAAATCCTTGAGGCTTGTGTAAATCTTGTTATATCTTTGGTACTTTGGTGCAGGTATAATAGTTTAGTTTACTTTATTTTAAAGAGGAGATGTTATAGTTTTTAAATTATATGATTTAAAAACAATATACATCAGTTTTCAAAATTTATTGCCGCAAATTAATTGTTACCCAAAAAATATCACATTGTGACAAATTGTGAGTCCTTTACATAATATGGCTCATTTTAAAGAGGAGACGTTGTTCAATTGAAATCATGTAATTTAACAAAAATATTTCCATTATTTCGAAAGTTATTGTCTCAAGAAAAGGGTTACTAAACAAATTTCACATTGGTACAAATTTTGTGTCATGTGTAAATCTTGTCATATGTTTGGTGTTTTGACAGTTACGATAATTTAGTATACCTCGTTTTAATTTATATTTATATTTTATATATAATGCATTAGGTTTTTCAATTTTTTTTATCATATAACTCATGTTACCCAAGAAATTTCACATTAGGACAAATTGTAAGCCCTTTGCAAATTTTGCCATAACTCGGATATTTTGTGGGCTATCTCTACATAATATGGCTAATTTTAAAGAGGGAATGCTTTACTTTTATAAAAATTTAATATTATTTTAATATTTTTTAATGTTATCGCAACAAGAAAAGAGTTATCCAATTTATTTATAATTAGAGAAAATTTGCGAGCCTTGTGTAAATCATCCATATCTCTACGGGTTTGACAGCTAGATTGACATGATGTACCTCATTTTAAAAAGGAGATGTTGCACTTTCAGAATTGTATTATTTAATAAAAAAAGTCCTTCAACTATTTTAAAACATAGCGCCATATGAAAAGTGTTACCCAAAAAAAAATTTGACTTGGGAAAATTGTTGTGCCTTGTGTATATTACGGCATATCTTTTGTATTTTATGGGTTAGATCATGGTGCAATAATAAGGTGATGTATACCAACAAAAACTTTTGTTTTTGTCTCGATTATCTGTCAAATTTTTCCATACAATATTTCAAATGGTTGGCAACACTGTACATCGAATTCAAGTAGAAATTACCCACTTTGACAGTTAATCAAGACATCAGCTGCTCTAAATGGACTACCTATTCATTGTGCCATGGGTTAGATTTAATAAATCTTGCTCATTTCGAAGAGGAGATATTATTTTTGGAAACTGTCCTTGAAAATATTTGCTATTATTCGGTTTGAAACCCCTTTCTGATCGCCATTCGGCTTTTAGACCAGACTTCTTTTAAGTGTTCATTCTGTTACATTCAATATTAGGTATCCACCTTTAAAATATTTTCCCAAAAATTAGTTAGATTGACATAATGTAACTCATTTTAAAAAGGAGATGTTGCACTTTCGGAATTGTGCTATTTCATAAAATTGTATTAATTATTTTAAAACTTAGCGCCGCATGAAAAGATTTACCCAAAAAAAAAATCGGATTTGGGAATATTATGGAGCCTTGTGTAAATTATAGCATATACTTCGTATTTTATTAATTACATTAGTAAAATGTTTTCCCATTTGAAAGATGAGTTAATATTCTTTAACATTTTCTGAAATAATTATCTGCTATTACCCTGTTTGAATGTCCTTGCCTAATCTGAATTTCGGCATTAAGAAAGAACTTCTTTCACATTGTTTTCTTCTTAGGTTCAATATTAGGTATCCACCTTATCCGAAAAATATTTTCCCAAAAAAAATTCCATTTATTCTTGAACTTCCAAATAATTTCGCCGTCCAATTAGCAAAAATTTCGATTTGTTTTAATTTGCAAAAAAAAAAACAACAACAACAAAATTTCTTCTATAATCTAGCCGCTTACTTTCATATTAGCTATTTCCCTTTTACGTTCGTATTTTTTTCTAAATTTAAATTCACATATATGATTTATGGATTGAGGAAGAAGACAACAACCTGCAAATAAAAAAAAAATAACAACAACAAAAATATGAAAGAAAGCCAGCAAATAGCTTGAAAAAAAAAATATTTTAAATTGTTTTAATTGCTTTTGGGTTATGGTTGATTGTTGTAGTGATAGTTTCTTGCTAGTTGTTGTTGTTGGTGTTGTTGTTGTCGCTGTAGTTATTATAGTTCCTTTGAAGGTATTTCCCAAACGATTTTTTATACCCAACACACATATATCTCCACATTTATATATATGTGTGTGTGTGAGAAAAAAATTATTGTTGTATTGCTGCTGTTGTTGTTTTTTTTTTTTTGCAGAGAGCCATAAATTAAATTTGAAGGTCAATTTTGTCAGCCAGTGTTTTGTGAGTTTTTTACATATGTCTGTGTTGTTGTTGTTGTTCTTGTTGCTGCCGTTTGATATTCCTTTGCCAAAAACCATTAATTTCATTTAACTCATATTTCCAATGTGTGTCATTTTTTTTAATTGAATTTTATAATTATTATTATTATCAAATCAAAAAGAGAGCATAATCACAATTATGGAAATTTTTCTATTTCATTTCAATTATTTTTTTTTTTTTTTTTGAAATCAAAACCATTTTTAATTTGTTTTTATGTATTAGTTTGCGTGTGAACTTGTAAATCATCATTTGTGTAGTGGTAATTTGTTTTATTAAGCCATATGCATATATGTGTATATCCATGGGCATGTGTGTGTGCTCAATTTTTTTTTTTTTTTTTTTAAATACGGCGGCGCAATTGCAAAACATTTGTAATGTGATTTTCGTGACGTTTGAATTTCCGTTTCGTTTTTTTTCTGGCTGCATATTCATTGGGGAATTTCTATGAAATTTTTTGTCTTCTTCTTTATTTATTTATTAACGTATGTTCGTTTATTTGTTGTTATTATTTTTCCAACATATGTTTGAATTTTTGTTGTTGTTATTTCATTTCTTTTATTATTTAAATATTATCATAACAATAAATTGCTTATTTTCTCATTACACCCACTCTAAATGGCTTAAGCGTACTTTTCTAAAGCATACTTTTAGGCGTTAAAAATAATTTTTATTTCCTTTATATTTCTTTGGGATTTTTTGAACTTTTTCGCTTTTTTATTACAATTTTCAATTAGAAACTATATTATATTTGTATTGATGGCATTATGAAACAATTTTCTGAACCGGATTTTTATTAAAATATTCAATTTTACAAATCATTTTTTGTGGATTATTTTTTAATTTTCTTTAATTAATTTATTATTTTACATTTTTTTAAATTTTTCTTTAATTTTTTTATTTTAATTTTATTATTAATTATTTTTTTTTGTTATTGTCTTGTATTATTGCTCTTTATAGTAATTATATTATTTTTATTTTGAAGCTAAATTAGAATTTGCCGTTGATATCCTAGTAACGTTATTACAGAACTGAGCGAACGAGCGTTAAAACGCGAATGTCTTTGCTACCAAACAGCCAGCCAGCCATCCATCCAGCTAACCGACCAACCGACCGAAAAAAGGCTCTAACTGGCTGGCAGTTAGCAAAACGATAACTGTTAAAACGTCATAACCTTTGCTGCACCATGGGTTGGGAAGTACTAAAATGAGTTGGTAATAAAATTAAATAAATTTACGTTTCCAAAAGAGAAGTTTTAAATATATAAAAATTTCAGATTACTTATCATCTTTAGACTTCTAAAAATATGTTATAAACTATTAAAATTTAAATATAATGTCGATTTATTTTTAAACCAGTGAGCGGAGCCGTATAGTCGGATACGATACCCTACACAATTTCCATGAAAGTCTAACTTGCTGTGGTTCTATATTCTGAGATTGGGCAATATTTCGCGATATCTCAAAACATGGACCAATAACGGAAATTTCTTGAAAATACGTTTTTTTTCACCCGTCAAGAACTCGGCATGTCAAAATTTAGGGAAATGCAGTTAATGTGCTGGAGCCTTATACAAGGACTTGGTCAAAACATGGATTTATATCGAAATCGTTTCCAAGGCTTCAAAATTACAAAAACTTCGTTGGCAAAAGTGCTGATAAAACCTTCAAAATACCGAAACTGGAGAAGGATCTTTATATGGAGTCCTCACCCAAATATGGACCAGTGTTTATATATTTGGTAGGAGGATTTTTCACCCAATGATAACCTTAAATATAAAATTACAGCTAATTTGGTTGTCTAAAAACCCTCCAAATATGTAAAATCGCTCGGACCTATAGGACCTGGAGCTATAACTAAACATTGACTGATATTGATAACTTTTGGTATATCGATTTTTCGCCTAATGAGAATCTAAAATATTAAAATTAAAATCATTTCGATTGAAATACGTGTCCGAAATGCACAAAATACCAAAAATCGGAAGGTACCTTTAAATGGTGGCTATACCTAAATGTTGACCGATATTGATAATTTTTGGTGAGAGGGTTTAGAGCCTAATCGGAACAAGAAATATCGAATTTGAAACAATTCGCTTGATAAACCTGTCCGAAATCCTTAAAGTATCGAAAATCGGACGGTATCGATATATGGAGGCTACAAATAAACCTGGACCGATATTGATAATTTTTGGTGGGAGAATTAATCACTCAATGAGAACCAAAAATATAAAAAAAAACAAATTCGGTTGGAAAAATCTATCCGAAATCTTTAAATTAAAATCCGAGGGGTACCCTTATATGGTGGCTATATCGTAATGTTGACCGATATTGATAATTTTTGGTGAGGAGGTTTAGAACATAAGGAGAACCAAAAATGTCTAATTAGATACAATTCGGTTGATAAACCTGTCTGAAATCCTCAAAATTCCAGGTTCCGCCATTAGGGAGGCTACCCCAAAATATAAAGCGATATTCAACATTTTTTGTAGGGAGATTTGCTGCACAATGAGAACCCAAAATACCAAATTACAGACAAATCGGTTGGAAAACATGTCGGAAATTTTTAGAAAAACCTAAAATCGGAGGTACTCTTTAAGGGGTCTTATATGAAAAACTGGCCGGAAATCTTCAAAATACGGAAAATGGGAGGGTACCCTTTAAGGGGGCCTATTTCTGAAAATCGACCGATATTCATAATTTTTGGTAAGGCGATTTACCACATACAGAGAACTCTAAATATCAAATATGAACCGTTTCGGTTGTAAAACATTTCTGAAATCCTCAAAATATCGAAAAATCGGTAGTACCGATAGATGGGAACTACCCTGAAAAGTTAGCCAATATTCATAATTTTTTGTAGGGAGATTTCCTGAGAACCCAATATACCGAATTACAGAAAATTTGGTTAGAAAACATGTTCGTAATCCTCAAAATGGCGAAAATCGGAGGGTAGCATTTAAGGGGTTCTATATCTGAAAATCGTCCAATGTTAATAATTTTTGTTAGGTCGTTTTACCACACCCAGAGGACCCCAAAATATCAAATATAAGCAGCTTGGGTTGTAAAACCTTTCCGAAATCCTCAAAATATCGATAAATCTTTGGTACCGCTAAATGGGGACAAACCTGAAAAGTGGAACAATTTTGATCATTTTTTGTTGGGAGGTTTGCTACCCAATGAGAACTCAAAATACAAAATTCCAGAGAATTTGATGGGAAAACTTGTCGAAAATCTTCAAAATACCGAAAATCGGACGGTACCGGTATATGGAGCCCTTTATCTGAAGATCAACCGATATTGATAATTTTTTATTGGGAGATTGACTACCCAGTGAGGACGTAAAGTATTGGTTGGAAAACATGAGGGAAATCTTCAAAATATCGATAATCAGATCGTACCCTTTAAGAGGTCCAATATGTTAAGATCGACCGATGAAAATAATTTTTGGTAGGATAATTTACCAAATACAGAGAACTCTAAAAATCAAATATGAGCCACTTCGGTTGTAAAACCTCTCCGAAATCCTCAAAATATCGAAAAATGGGTGGTTCCGCTACATGGGGACTACACTGAAAAGTTGGGCAATATTGATAATTATGGGGGCCTATATCTAAGAGGGGCACGATTAATGTCAAAAATGTATCTGATCCGCACATCCTTGAATTTTTTATTGAAAATCCCATAGAAGGCTAGTAGGACTTCGATTCAATTTACAATTTCCCTTTCCAGCTCAACCCAACCCCTTATAATATGTCTATAATTGTTAGACATAGCATTGATTCCCAATATAAATAATACTCGTCGGGGATGGTCCGTGTGACGACTTTTTAGGATTTCGACTGTCAAAAAGTTGTAAACGTCGAAAACGACATTTACCTGTATAAAATGTAATATATGTAGTAAAGGTCATTTATTTCAATATTATTACCATATACAGTTATTTTCAGGAATATATATTATTTTTACATATATCTGACTATTCCTTACTAGAACTGATAAAAATATTTAACTTTTTAAAGAAGAAAATTTTGCAATTTTATATGGATTTAAGTAAACCATACGTAATTTCCAAATTGTTTAATGGAAATATCTATTTTGTCAAAAACATAATGGTTTTGGATAAGTTTCCTACGTTTCTGACGTATGTATTATACGTCGGAAATGTATGTCATTTACGTCACAGTTTCTGACGGACCATCTCTGATACTCGTCTTTAGAATCCCAAAATTCCCCATAATCCCAGGAGTCCGTCCTCTAACGACCTCCTCATGGAAAATTTCAAAGCGATCAGCTCTATATTTCCGCCTTCCAGTCTGTGGTAATGGGTTACTAAATAATATATGAATACGTAAGCACCTGTAAATATTTAAGTGTAACTTCCGTATCCGAGTACCCACGACAGTATAATTAGTATCAATTTAAAGGTTAACCACTCCTCTTGGATATACTATCAACTTCTCGGTTCTATGTTCTTCAGTGGTAAATATATACGTTATAGAATACTCATTTTGTCATTTTCACACAAAAGTTAGGGTCCATTTGACCCACTAAATATTGACCGATTTTTATCAAAACAGACATGCTTATTCTTTGACCCGATCCCCTTCTCCATGCAAAAATTCGCGGTGTTTGGGCCATAGTTGCGGCCTCTGGAGCATCCAGATTTGGTCTATTTCATCCCCTAAATATTACCCGATATTTTCCAAAAACAATAGGGGCCTTCATTGGCCAGAACCCATTCTACATGCAAAATTTCGTGAAGATTGGTCCATAACTGTGGCCTGTATCGTGTTTACAAATTATAATGGACAGACGGACGGACACGCATGTCTAGATCGACTCAGCTTGTCGAGATATGACGATCGGTATACTTAATATACTGGGTCTAGGACCAATATTTCGCGGCGTTACAAACTCTTGGGGTTGCACAAAGCTATAATACCCTGACAACATTTTTTGTGTAGGGTATAAAAACACAATTAATAATAATTTATTGAAAAAGTTTTGGGTCATTCATTTAGGCACACAAATTCGGTCTATACAACTCTAAAAATTCCTATTACGGGGGCAGTTCGGAAAGTTCTTAGCCTATCACAAAAAACGCAGTATAAACAGAAAATAGTTAAGTGTTTTGGAAACTTCAATCTCTGTTATGAACACATGTTAAATTTTGTTTTGATCTGGCAACTCCTTCATATAGAAACAGGTGTTCAAAAATGACACATCCGCAATTTTTTTTCTAATTCTTTCATTTCTAATTTTTTCCATTGTAAAAAATTGCGAATGCGTCCTTTTTGAATACCTGTTTCTATATGAAGGTGTTACCATATCGAACCAAAATTTAACATGTGTTCATAACAAAAATGGATGTTTCCAAAACACTGAACTTTTTTCTGTTTATACTGCGTTTTTTGTGCTAGGCTAAGAACTTTCCGAACTGCCCTCGTAATAGGAATTTTTAGAGTTATATAGACCGAATGTGTGTGCCTAAATGAATGACCCAAAACTTTTTCAATAAATTATTATTAATTGTAGCCATAAACCAAGATCTATTAATAAGGCCACCCATCTAGCGATAGTCAGCTGTTTTTCTCAAGTCAAATGTCAAAAATTTGGTCTTTGTTTACGTTTTCATAATGGAAGTAAATTCACAATAAGGGATTTTGACAGCAAACTTGAGAGGCAGCTGATATCCAGCTGGTCTCCCTGGAACTAATTTATAGGCCTTGTCATAAACCTCTTTCATTGCATATTAATCAGCTGTTACTCTTAGTTGGTGTCATAATAACATCATTGTGAATTGAAAGGTCAGCAAGAAATTGTGGAGGCCTATTAATAAGATCGTACAGAGAGACCAGCTGGATATCAGCAGCCTGATTCACTATCTAATTGAGCTAGATCTTAATTTATTTTTGATTGTGATGATGGGAAGAGGTTGGCGTAGGGGATGATAGATACCAAGCAACGGTTCTGATTCGCTTTAACATGGCGAAGTTCAGGCTTATTTTGGTCCCTCCTTCATCTCAATTGTGGACACTGACCTGCCCCCGCGGTGCCACCTGGGAAGTTATTTTCAACACCCGATGAAATAGTGAATAGTGAGAACTATAAAAAAATGGGTTGAGGCGTCGGGTTAGTTGCCCACTCTCGGAAAACCCCTCCTACTATGAAAAAGCAAAGAAAAAGAAAACCAAATCCTCCCCCTAATGTTGACGACCCCCCGCAAACGTATAAAGGACCACGATCTGCGAATCTGCACTTGGAATGTGAGCACGTTGTACAGAACAGGCGCAGTGTTCGATTTGGCGGATGTACTCAAGAAGTACAAAGCCGATATTATTGCCTTGCTGGAAATACGATGGATAGCGACTGGCGCAAGTAAATCATATGATTATAGTACGTTTACATTTAATCGGATTTCGTTAACCCAGTGTGTTTCAATTGTCAATTCCTTTGCATATATGTCAAATAAATCCTCATAATGTAGGTTAACCCGGTAAAAAGTTCTACTGTATATGCCGTTTTAGCCCTGTATTATAGCTGCCACGAGAAACGAGAACATGTATTTGACTGCGGATTTTTGATTAACAGGAGAATAAAAGACCTCGTCTCCAGATTCACTCCAGTAGATAAGCGAATTGCTATAATCCGTATAAAAGCGAAGTTCTTCTACATCAGTCTCATTTGCGCCCATGCTCCGACCGAAGATAAAGATGAACCGCCAGACAAAAGACATATTTTACGAGCGCCTAGAAACAGCATATGATCGTTGCCCTGGCAAAGACATTAAAATTCTGCTAGGAAATTTTAATGCAAAAATCGAAAGGGAAAATATTTTTGGCCCCACCGTCAGAAAATTCAGCCTTCATGAAGAAACATCAGACAACGGCATGAGGTCGATTGCCTTAGCGGCAGCAAAAAACAAGGTAGTTAGCAGCACCATATTCAAGCATGTCGATATACACAAGGCCACTTGGATTTCTCCCGATCGAACAACGAGACATCAAATCGATTGTGTTGTGATAGACGAAAGGCATCCATCCAGTGTTTTAGACGAGTGATCGATCCGGAGAGAGAATATCGATTCGGACCATTACCTCTTGGCAGCCAAGGTACGCACCCGTCCTAATGTAGCAGCAAAGGTGCAATGTAATGTGACACGGAAATTTGACGTCGAAAAGCTACAAACACAACAGGTAGCAGAGGTATACTCCGCTCGACTTAAGAATCTGCTTGACGAAAGCACTTCTTTTCCCGATAATAGTATAGAAGCACAATGGCGAAGAATTGCCCACTCCCAACAAACTGCAGCAAAACCAACACTTGAGTACGATCAGGAGTGTCGTAATGCTACTGATGTGAAAAACGCAGCGTATAGGGCAACCCTGCAAACAGTAGCAACACTTAATGCGATGGAGAATTATCGGGAGAGAGTCAGAATGAAGTCCAACGAGTAAAATACCAAACCAAAGGCTTTGGCGCAGGCACATCCTCCTGTAGAGATGAAGATGGAAACCCGGTGACAGATACAGACAGCGTGTTGAGAGTCTGGAAGGAGAATTTTGAAAAACTTCTGGTATCAAATAGCGGGGGTGAAGAAGATACCTCAGAACCAATAAGAGATGACGGTATAGAATGTATACCACCTAGCCAAGATGAGGTCAGAATAGCAATTAATCGGTTGAAGAATAATAAAGCAACAGGAGCCGATGGGTTACCAGCCGAACTATTCAAGACTGGTGGTCAGATGCTGGTCAGTAGCATGGACCAGCTAATTTGTACAATTTGGCTAGAACAATGCATGCTCAATGATTGGATCCTCAGCAGCCTGGGCCCCGTGCACAAAAAAAATGAGGCAAGACGATCTGTACGAACTATAAAGGAATAAGTCTCCTTCCCATCGCATATAAAGTGTTATCCAGCGTGCTGTGTGAACGACTGAAGCCAATGGTCAATGACATTATTGTACCATACCAATGCGGCTTCAGGCCTGGCAAATCCACCATTGACCAGATTTTCACTCTGCGCCAGATCATGGAAAAACCCACGAAGGATAACTTTAACAGGCACAAGATCAGCAGTTAATGTCGGAAAGGACCTATCGGAGCCCTTCAATACCGAACGAGGATTCAGACAAGGTGACAGTTTGTCGTGTGACCTGTTCAACATCCTGCTGGAAAAGGTCATACGAGAGGCAAAAGTGAACAGAAATGACACAGAGGTACACCAAACAGCATATGTTACTCCCCTGTTCCGACGACATCGACATAATGGGTCGAACATTGCGATCGGTAACAGCCACCTTTGAACGAATTGAGAAGTAGTCTGCAAAAGTGGAACTGGCAGTATATGGCGAAAAGACCAAGCTGATCAATCAACGCGCAAGACGTCCATTAGACTCGGACCAACTGTGGAACATAAAAACTAGAGCTTCGAGGTAGTGAATGATTTTATATACCTCGCTACCGCCATAAATTAAACTAATAACATCAGCTTTGAAATCCGGAGGAGAATAGTGTTGGCCAACAGATGGTCTACTATGGTCTGAGTAAGCAACTCAAAAGCAAGGCCATCTCTCGCCAGACCAAACTCACACTCTACAAGACGCTGATATTACCCGTGCTGTTGTATGGATCTGAAGCATGGGTACTTGCGCAAGCATCCAAGGCAGCCCTTGGAATGTTTGAGAGAAAATTTCTCCGGAAGATCTATGGACCGATCTGCGTCGATGGTGAATGAATCATGAGCTATACCATCTATTATCGGACATCGACATAGTCAGACGGATGGAGCTGCAGCGACTACGTTGGCCAGGACATCTTGTGAGAATGGATGAAGATGCCCCAGCTCAAAAGGCATATAAAAGCTAGCCAAGTGATGGTTCACGCAGAAGGGGAAGGCCACGAATACGATGGAAAGATCAAGTAGAAGACAACATCTCGGAAAATTGTTTTTCAAATTGGAAAAACTGCGCAAAAGACCGACGCGCCTGGAAATTGTTTCTAAGCTCGGCTTATGAAACTAAAGTTCTGTCACTAGCTAGCTAAGTAAGTTTTCTCAGTGCTTCTATGCTCTTTGATGACTCAAACTCTAGCATTAGATAGTCCGCCTTGAAACTGCGGCTGTCCATATCAATGGGGTCACCGCCTTGCAGCAGGTTCTCCATTATCTGATTGTGGACCGCATCATTCAACTCATTGTGGGTCTCCTTAGAAATGGCCTAAAGAAGGGATACGAAGTATACAGAAGAAAAAGATATTCTCTAAAACGTCCTTCTATAGGTCTTCAAAGAAACCCAAAGCCTATAGGGTTTCTTTTAAGACCTATAGAAGGTCTTCAGACTTTATGAGACCTACAGAAGACCTACAGAGACCTCCTAAAGAAATAATAATAATAAAGCATTCAGTTGAATGTCTTATGTCCCTAAAAGAAGACCTAGATAATGACCTCCAATCTTTCCAATATATAGTGGAAGTTCACTTCCGAGGAAAGTATTCTGTGTCTTGAATTTTTTCGAAGTCCCATATAATGATTTTATGCTTGAGTTTTCTTTTAAGACCCATAGAAGGTCGCAGACGCTCTGTTTTCACGATCACCTTTACATAACATGTCGTCTCCTTACAATTCTTTGCCACTGTCTTCCTCTTTCCAAATTTACTAAACAGAAATTAGCCATTTTGGAGTAATCGGAATTCTCGGAAGATTCGGATGCAGCGCTGATCTCTATTGATATTTGAGGATCTGGTAAGAATCTACTATTTTTACTAGAAGGAGGCCGTTAGCGAAAGTCAGGTGCTTTTTTCTCAAGTCTTATATCAAATATTTGGACTTTTTCTACGTTTTTATAATAGAAGTCAATTCACAATAAAGTATTTGCCAGCAAACTTGAGAGCCAGCTGATATCCAGCTGGTCTGCCTGGGTGACCCTATTTATAGGCATCAAAGTGCATTGGGTTTACCATGATGCAATAATAAGGTGATGTATCACAACAACAACAACCTTTGTTTTTGTATCGATTATCTGTCAAATTTTTCCATATAAGATTTCAAATGGTTGGCAACACTGCATAACGAGTTCAAGTAGAAATTACCCACCATGGCCTATAAATAAGGTCACCAAGATAGCAATCGAAATCGGAAAACAGCTGTTTTTCTCAAGTCCAATGTCAAAAATTTCGACTTTGTTTACGTTTTCATAATGGAAGTCAATTCACAATAATGCATTTTGACAGCAAACTTAAGAGGTATCGATAATCAGCTGGTCTCCCTTGGTGACCTTATTTATAGGCCATGTTACCCACTTTGACAGTTAATCAAAACATCAGCTGCGCTAAATGGACTACCTATTCATTGTGCCATGGGTTTTAGCAGCTGGATATCAGCTGCCTCTTGCTGTCAAATCCATTATTGTGAATTGACTTCCATTATGAAAACGTAAACAAAAGCCAGTATTTTGACATTCGACTGGAGAAAAAACAGCTGACTTCACCCAACCCCATTAGCAGAAGCTCAACAAACATCCTCTCCATTTTTAACAACCACCATCCCATTGTGCCGCAATTGTTCGGAATCCTTTTCCAATGTGGACATTAGGCATATTTTCAAAATGGTTTTATATTACAAACTAACGAAAAAAAAATAATTCTGTTAAGGGTCATTAAGCAATATTCCATATTAACTATCATTACAATCGAATATACTCGAATTCCCTAACGCTACGCTTCGAAGCAGCTGTTTTGATTCGTTATTGCCCAATGTGTGACTTCGAAATAATGAAAAAACTATACGAAACGAATCGAAACGGTTGACGAACGTTCCAACAATGTCTATGAAAATTATTAGTAATCAAAGTGAAAAGCGTGATATGACGACGACGATGGCGATGATGATGATGAAGTTGATGGTTCCTTCGACATTCAGTTCAAGCTCGATGTTTGTTTGTTTGTGTGTAACCAAAAATACTACAACAACAAGGCTGAGGAGCAAACAAACAAATAGAAAAAAGGCTAACATATATATTATTGGCTAACTTGGAATGGCTATATGTGTGTGTGTGTTTGCATTTGTGTGCATGCATGTGTTTGTTTAACATCACTGAGTGTTAGTAACTTATTTTAAGTTAGCCTCTTACTTACTTCTACTAGACCATGTCATTGTACAACAACAATGGTGAAAGTAAAAAACAAAAGCAACAACTAAATTACCGCTAAAAAACCCCTACCAATACATCTACACCAATATTTATATGCCTTATGGCGGCAACAACCCGTCAATCAAAAGAGAGAACGAGTAACTGAGGTTCCTACTAATAGGTCTAGGTTAGGGTTTGTAAGGCATACCCTTTTTTATAGTTCTGTTTTTTTCTCTGCTCACTTTCTCTTTCATTCTCAGTTTCCAAAAGGCCGTGATTAAAGTTCCATAGATTTTTTCTTCTTTGTGTGTGCGAGTGTTTGCGTTTTTATGGCTTAATAGCCATATCCAGCCCTCGAAAATATTTAAGGTTAGATTATTTAGCGGTGCTATATTATATACTGATCTGTCTGTCTGTGTGCGTAAAATGAGGGTTGCTTATTGTTGTTGTTTCTTCGGCTATGCCTGTTAATGTTCTTAATTAAATAATTCAATTTATATAAATATTTGGTTTATTAAACGTGTTTTCTTTTGCGGAGGGAAAATTCTTTGGAAATCCTGGGGAAGGATTTAATGGGAATTTTTTTGGATTAGCATATAAAAAATAAATAAATACCCCTTAAAGGACTTTACAGTCAGATTGATAGGCTTTAAAGGATGAATAATTTTAGCCTAAAAATTCTGAGTCTGAACATGAAGAAGGATAAATACAATTGTCATATAAAGCCGAAGTAGCGTCGAGGCTGATAAGATGGTTGAGGAAGTAAGCAAGGATATCGCAAAGCTCACTACAATAAATAAGCAGCTATCTGGAGCATAAAGGCGAAGAATAGGTAGAATGAACTGCAGGAACAAAATTGAACACCATACTCATGCTCACTACCAGAAAGAAGCAGTTATTTGGGGCTAAAAGGCGAATACTAGCCAGAATGAACCGAAGGAACAAAATTGAACAGCAAGTCAATGCTCAGAAATATAAACCTGACGGCACCTACACTTCCATGGAGGTGATGAAGAGGATTAGACAAGGTCTATTAATAAGGTCATCCAGGGAGACCAACTGGATATAGGCTGCCTCCAATATAAATATGTGGAGCGCTGCATCCCAATCTTCCGTGAATTCCGGTTACTCCAAAATGACTAATTTTGGAAAGAGGAAGAAACAACACTGAACAGAAAGCCAATGGTTAGAAGGATAGACCTGACGGTCACTTAATCGGAATAGGGACGACGATTAGGTCTCCGAAAGTGCAGACGGACGCCAAAACCGCAAAAAAAGAAAATGAGCGTCTCGTCGGTTTATAGCAAGAGAAGGCATATTCTACGCAAAATCAAAGGAGACTATCAAAATTCATTGACTGATGGTGACGATGCCGGCTATAATTTCAATAAGACGAGCACTACATCCGAATATTCTGTGAATTCCGGTTACTCCAAAATGAATAATTTCTGGTTGGTAAATTTGGAAAGAGGAAGGAACAAAATTGAACACCTCCTTGGAAGTGGCGATAAGGATTGGTTCTCCGAAAGAGCAGACGAATGCCAGACCCGCAAAAAAGAAAAAGAGCTTCCCAAATACCATACCAGCAATTTAAGGGAGACTCGTAAAATCCATTGACTGATATTGACGATTCCGGTATATTATCAATAAGACGAGCACTGTATTCGAATCTTCCGTGAATTTCGGTTACTCCAAAATGACTAATTTCTGGTTGGTAATTTTGGAAAGAGTAAGGAACAAAATTGGACAGCAAGCCAATGCTCAGAAGGATAAACATGGCGGTCCCTACACTTCCTTGGAAGTGGCGATGAGGATTGGGTCTCCGAAAGAGCAGACGAACGCCAAACCCGCAAAAAAGAAAAAGAATCTCCGGTCGACTGAAGAGAAGGCATAGCCTACCCGAAATTAAAGGAAACTCTGAAAATCCTTGACTGAGGGTGACGATGTCGGCTCTAATATCACTATGCCGAGCGCTGCATCCGAATGTTCCGTGAATTCCGGTTACTCCAAAATGGATAATTTCGTTTTAGTAATTTTGGAAAGAGGAAGACAGTAGCAACGAATGGTAAGGATACGATCGCGAAAACAGAGCGTCTGCGTCCGTCTATGGGTCTTAAAAGAAAACGTAAGCCTCTATAGGAGTTTTAGAGACGAGTTACCCCTTCTATAGGTTCCCTAGAGGTAAGACACGTTGTATAGATTTTATATAGAAAATAGATGCCATTCTATGTAAGTATAATTCGAAAATCCTCTATATATCGAAGACTTTTTATGGAAGATTTTTTCTTGATCTATAGAACTTTTTTTTAATATACCCGGAAGGTAGAAGGTTTCCTATATGATGTTTATAACCTGAAGCACTTCTATAGGTCATGAAGGCATTATATGGGACTTCGAAAAATTCAAGATACCTATAGGTATTCTAGAGACAAAATATTTTCTTCGGAAACGAACCTCCACTGTTCATTGGAGTCCTTGTCCTCCATAGGTTAGGGAACATTATCTAGGTCTTCTTCTAGAGACAGAAGAACCTTAATAGGTTCTTCTTTTATTTTGGTTTTTTTAGAAGACATTTTAAATTTTTCGGGGTTTGAACTCCCTTGAACTTCACAAGGCTTGCTAAATTTTCCTTAGAAGATAGAGGTCATTCAATAGGTCCTCTAGACATGCAATTGCCTTAGACATAATCCTTAAAACTGTGCCCCGAAACCAATATTCGGAGGATTGCTAGAATAAATAATGTATTGAGATTTTAATGACCCTCCAAGACCTTCTATATGTAAGGGACCTGAATCAGAATCATTTGTATAGAATATTTTTTCTGGAACTATGGAAGATATATTTTTAAATCTCTGGAACATGAAGGCCTTCTATATATCTTCTATAAAATAATCAATCCCCTGTGGGAAATTTCGTTACAGAATACCTTCTTTCTCCGTGGGCCTTTTATTTGCAGAAGGCCCTTCTTTCTCCGTGGGCCTTTTATTTGCAGAATACTCTTTATTGTCCCTCTTAACATTTTTAATCTTCTGTTAATGTTCTAAATTATGAACATTCTTCTATAGGTCCTCTGTAGCTAAATTGGCAAAGTTTAAGAAAGTATTCAGGTTTTAAAATTCCCACCGATATCTTCAATTAATTTTGAAAATCTGTAGAAGACCTCATTTGGGAATCTCTTCAATAAATCTTCTAAAAACGTCAAGCTTTCGGGACAGAATATTTTCTTCGTCTGTAGGTTTTTTTAATGGACGTCTAAAACTTTTTGATCTTCTGTTGGTCCTCTAAAATGTGAACATTCTTCAATGGGTCCTCTGTAGCTAAACGGAAATAAATTTTAATATTCATAATAAATTTTAATTTTAATATTTTAATAATATTATTCAGTCTTTAAAACTCCCACATATATTTATTTTGAAGGCCTTCTTGGCCACATGAAACTGTTCTATGGGTCTTCTAAAACAATCTAGCTTCTGTAGGGATAGAATATTTTCTTCCTATATAGTCCTACAGAAGTCGTTTTTTGCCCTCTAAAATTTGTTGTTATTCTATTGGTCCTCTAAAATATGAACATTCTTCAATGGGTCCTTTAATAATTCCATTAATTTTGGAGATCTTTAGAAGGCCTTCTGGCATTGAATATATAGGTCCGTTAAAGTTCTCGGTCATTGAAATCTCAATAGATTATTTATTCCACAAATCCTCCTCTTCGTTTCGGGGCATAGTTTTAAGGATTTTGCTTAAGGCACTTATATTTAAGAATGGATGTCGTGTACACAGCATACTGTTGCACTATTATGTTAAGATTCGAAGTAGTCTAGTACATACATAAGCATTTTTTGTTTATAGAATAACCTAAACTATTTATCCTAATATATGTAATTTAAGTTTTGATTAAATAAAGCAAGAAGCAAACCGAATCCTGAAGAGAAAAAAATTGAATTTCTTTAAGTTTCAAAATACCTTGAGGGTTTTTCGTCCTTTTTTAAAGATCAATGGATATTTTGATGACCTAGAGATGCTTCTGTAGAGATCCACAAGAAGTCTATAAATTGATCGTTGAATACACCATAAGCTTTTTATGGGAGGCTCCCTGATAGGTTTTTATAGTATTTTTTTTAATATTTTAAATTAAAAACATTGTTTAAATTACAACAATTTATTTTATTAAAATATTTCATTTATAAAATAAATCTTAACAATAATCTAACCTAACTAAATTAAAAAAATCTTAGTCGTCATCCTCCTCATCATCTTCACTACTATCCTCATCATCTTCATCAAATACCTCCATATCATTCGATTTTGATTTGATAAGCAACAAGCCGTCATCATCCTCTTCGTCATCACCTTTCATTTCTTGATCTGATCCCGCCTCCAAGGTGTTTTCTTTTAATTGGGGATTTTTCGTATATTGCTCCTTGGCCGTATTCAAAAGGATGCGCATGGTGTATTTATTGAAATCACAACTAAAAAGAACCGAAATTTATTATTCAATTTCAATAAAAGTTTCATCTCTGAACTCACATCCTATTCAGCGTCTCATATTTACGTGACAGCGATTCATGTAGCCCCAATAGTGAGGCATGTTGGAAAACACCATCCCGATTGCCGTGGGTCAGTAGTAAACTACATGACCATTTCAAATAGAATTCTATGTGTGGTGAAGTTTGCAATTGCCGGGAAATGACCTGGAGTAAACGATGTGCCAAATGATCTGGCAAGGTGGAGCAAATTAGTTGTACTAAAAACAAAGAAAAAAATTATTAATTTCTTTAAATTTTTCACCGGGAAATTAAATCCACTTACTATCATTATAGGGTATACTCTCCAATGCCAAATTAATTACATTTGTTTCGTTCAATTTCAGCGCCATTATTAAAGCCTTTGAGAAATCATTTGCCTTCAGTGATTCCTTAATGGCCTTGGGTGTCACCTCCAATGATAAGTCCAGGGGATCGAAGACCACACCTTTTATAAAAAGGGAGACATTTTTAATAATGAAAACAAATATTTTTTATTTGAAATTCCCCTCCTCACCCTTATCCAAACTGTAGATGCACAATCCCTCCGTACAAGCCGCCGCAAATGCCTGCCCCGTGGGTGCAAATTTCACTGAAAATACTTTCATTTCGGGTTTGAAATTGCGCGCTGCCATATCGCCTTTTTGTACACCGGGTAAACGTATGGCCACATTACCACCCTCCAGTTCTTCTCTTTGTTCCACCAAAGCCATATTACCAAATTCGGTCATATTACGGCGATTTATGAATTCCTGGGCAATAAAAAATGGGAATTATTTGGGAATTCTGGTAAGTGATGGAGGGGCTTTTACTCACATTCAGACCATCGAAACTTTTATTTTGTGTTATTTCGAACTTCTTCAAGAGCATAGCCTCTCTGACATGATAAATGCATATAACATTGGAATTGCCAGCGGCCAAGATGCATTCACCATCCACGGAATATTCAATGGACGAAAAGTATCTAAAAAGGAGAAGGAAAAAATAGGTATTTTTAAATAAAGGATCAGTATTAAAAAGAGGTATTTTTGGAGACCAATAAAAAAGCATTCAAAAGATCCGGCCCCTGCGTACGTCCCTGGAATTTTCTGGAGGTCCTTTAAAAGTTTTCCTGTAATGAGAACATCTTCTTCGAATAATGAATAATGTTCATATTTCAGGGAAACAAAAAAAAAGTTAGAGGTCCAAGAAAAGGTATTCTATGAATGAAAGCCCTACGGAGGAATTATGTCCCAAATTTTCCTACACTGGCCTGATATTTTATAGAATACCCATAGAGAGCCTTATATTTCCGAGAGGTTTAAAAACTAGCTTATACAGATCCCGAAAAAAATCCATACAGAAGGTCTTGGTCGGTCTGTCATATGGCTTACGCTGTCTCTCGCTACGAACCTTGGAGTTTGCCTTTCCAGATGTGGTTGATGACTTCTCTGTACTAGGCTGTTCTCCACCGTTTATTGTCCAGCGACAGCCGCATATGAGGTATATGGGTCATCGTCTTCTTGAGTAAAGGTTGCGGACCTTCTGAAGAGCGCGGATGCACTTCACAGATTTGCTTTGTGGGGGGGCGGCATTTGCTCCCCAGGAGACGATGGTTCCTTGCCGGACTTTCCGTTCTTCCTATTACGACTACTGGTGGACACCAAAAGCTTTAGCTTCACCTTTGTCCCTAGGCGTACATTTTGTTTCGGGGTGTTCTCAGTAGCCTTTTCCTGTGCCTTTTGACTAGGGTTAGACTTCGAGCTGGGCTTCAGATCAGAAGTCGGCTTAGCACCTTTGCCAGAGACAGTGGGCATCGTCGATTCCATCATTTTTATGCGAGCAATAGGATTCGGGAGGAAGATTCTGTCCACCCCGAATTCACGATGGAAAGCGTGCGGATAGATTCTTTCAAACTTCCTTTCGAATCGCATCTTTCCCTTGATGAGGTGAACCTCCCTCTCCGAAATCAAATTCGCGTCTCGCCTTACGAATTTGCGGTGATACGAAACAGCACGTTTGTAGTGTTTCGCATCAGCTACTTCTCGGGCCATCCCAACATTTGAGCCGCTGTCCGTTGTTGGGGTCTCGACAGATTCCCCATCGTCGGACATCGCCTCCGTCGCAGATTGCCTCTGAAGTTTATTGTCGGCAAGTGTCGACACAGGACTCGTTGTAGTCAGTCTTGAAGTCGGTCAGTCAACAGGGTCTTGGCTTCCTTCGTTAATACTACAACAATCCCCCTGTGTAGACTTGGTTGGGATCACCGTGGTGTTCAGCTTATCATCAGTTAGTGTGAGACTCAGTAGTAGTTCCTCCGGAAGCGCATCCCCACATTGCTCTTCCGGTCTAACTGGTCGAAGATTTCCTTACTTTGCTCCTCTAGACTATAGCGGATAGCGTTTACAGTTCCGTGTAGGTCGTCCCCTCCCAGAACTATATCTAGAGACGGATTTTTATCAGTCTTGACCTGCTCTCCCTCCTTTTAACTTACTTTCCCTTTTGATTTTGTTTGGCCGTGATGACATCCGTCTCCAAGCGTCCACTATTCAAATCATTAATACCCTCAATGGTACTAATTTGGGTGGCAGTTTTGACATCAAACACGGAAATGTTGCCATTCAAGGTGGCGACAGCGACCTGGAAAAAAACCACAACAATTTATAGATTCCCAAAAAATATCATAAACAAAATTTAGAATGCTTACATTCTCCCCATTGGGACTAAAAGCCACTGAGGTAACATCCGACAGCACGTCAATGGTTTCATGTTCCGATTTCGTTTCCAAACAATTCCAAATCTTTATGGTTTTATCCCAAGAGCCCGACACCAATGTCGAGGAAGTGGGTACCGGAGAAAAGGCAATGGAGCACACAGGACCCTCATGGCCACTAATTACTTCCAAGAGTGTACCCAATTTAATGGACCATAAATAGATTTCAAAAACATCTTGGCCACCGGCGGCCACTAATTCATCGGAATAATCCACTGCCACGGAGGAGAATTGCACAACTCGGGGTGAGGTAAAGGTACGGAAGTTGCGGTATCTGGAAGAAAAAAATTTTATTATTATTTGTGATACAAAACCCTCCCTTCCTTTCCCCGGAACATACCTATTAATATCAAAAGCCCTTACAGTGCCATCCAAAGAACTGCTCACTAAAAATTTCTTACTACGACTGAATTGCAGATCCGTCACACCACTTGTGTGTTCATTAAAGGTGACAAAACAAAAACCACTTTGGGTGTTCCACAGTTTCACCTTGGAATCTTCACCTCCGGTGGCAATGTATTGCCCATCTGGGGAATAGCTGATACAGGTCATTTCACTGCTATGACCTTGCTGCTTCATAATGTATTGCTCCGATTGCCATTCCCATACCAACAATTGACCCAATTCTCGGGAAGCCAATGCCACCCAATCACCGGTGTTATTAAACAAAGCCGTCGAAATTGCATAATCCGAAATACTCAAGGAGTGGATCATATTGACCTCAGGCAGTTCATAGAGGTAAAACGCCCCTGTGCTAAAACCAACTACCATTATTTTGGTTTTACGATTATAATGGGCCGCTGTGAGCACAGCATCATGATTCTCTTTGCGTGGTTCATCGGCCAAATAATAACGACCAAGTTTTTTGTAATAAAACGGATGGCCCCTCTTTATGTCCTCATCTTCCACTTCATTGTCATCTACAATTTTCCCAGCCTGCAGTAATTCCTCAGCAGTGGGATTACGTTTTTCCAAAGTATTTTCCACATCATCTTCTTCCTCGTCGGAATCATCAGCCACCTTTTTGGCAGCCTTCAAACGTTTCTTCGTCAAATACGACAAATATTGTTGACGTTCATGATCCTCCACCCGCTCTATAGAGGACATATCTCTACTACATTCCCACAAACACAGCTGGCCATTACGCGACAAAGTATTTGCATCCAAGCTATTATTTTCAAAGAAGCAGGCCACAATGGAATCGGTATGGCCACCCAAAACGAAGGTACGGAAATGCTTCATGAAATAAATGGAAATAACTTTAGTGGAATTATCACGACAGCCAACAAGTAAAAATCGGGAATCTGTAGACCAATCTAAATAGGTGACATCATCGAAGCCACCCAAGAAATGTCTTTCCAGTACAAAGGGATTATATTCTCCGGTCAATTCTCCTGGGGCTTTGAAGACGAACACCAAATTTTGCATTGCCACAGCAAAGTGGGCCCCACTTGGGCTGAAGACCACACAGCGTACATCATGTTGGAATTTATGGCTATGTATAACGGTACACGAGACCATACTTATCAGCTGGGCCTCATGATTTTCATTGACGGCCAGCAGAAGGCTACCATCGGGCGACAAAGCCAAGGTGCGATAATTGTAGCTTGACGACAGGGATAGGGTGCGGGCTTTGTTGCTAGAAAAAGGGGGAATAGAAAGAAAAAACGTGGTTAGTTTGTACGCTCCCACAATCTCCTGTCACAACTTACTTCTTCAGATCGTATAAGGTCAAACGATTACCCACCGGGGTAATAATGGAATTTCCATCTGGCGTAAAGAGCACATTGCCTCTTCGATATATGGTGCCAAGTAAATTGGAAAACTAGAAAATAGAAATAAAATTAAATATTATTATTGTTGTTGTTGTCATGATCATCGAAAAACTTAATCATGTTTCGTTTTGTTTCCCTTTGAGACACTTTGGTGTTTTTCCATGGTTTTTTAAGGGAATTCCATTATTCCCCCAATTGCTCCTCTTACCTTATAGGAAAACTTCATATTTTTTTAAGAATTTAATTCAAAATCCGCAGCAATTTAATAAAGAAAATCAACCGAATTACTATTCCGCAAAAATGTAAACAAATGTTCTGTGTCAACACGTGCATTCCCACACAATTGTGACAGCATATGCGGCCCGGCCACACAACAAACTCGCCGTATTGATTGTGGTGGATAAAGCAACACAGGCACATCGCAATTCAGTTAAAAAGTAAAACAATTATTTAAACGTATTTCAAACAGCTGTTTTGTAAGAAGGGATCTATAGATCGATATTGAGAACAAAATAAAGTGGTTTTGGCGAACAAAATAATTAATCTATTTATTAAGTTTGTAATAAATAAATAAAAGTAAGAATAAAAAAATATACTGAGACAGAAGAAATTAATTCGTATATAGCGTTCAAGGCCTATTAATAAGGTCATCCAGGGTGAACAGCTGGATATCAGCTGCTTTACAAATTTGTTGTCAAAATCCATTATTGTGAATTGACTTTCAGGCCAGAAATCAGCTGCCTGCCAAATTGGCTGTCAAAATCAATTATTTTGAATTGACTCCCATTAACAAAATCCAACTTTTTGACATTAGACTTGTGAAAAAAAACACCTGACTTTCGCTTGCTCGGTTAAACTTATAAATAGATCTTGGAGTGTTATAAAAAATATATCATTGCAAGAGATCTATAGGTCCAAGGCCTATAAATAAGGTAGTCCATGGAAGTCAGATATCAGCTGCCTGTCAAGTTGGCTGTCAAAATCCATTATTTTGAATTGACTCTCTTTATGAAAACGTAAACCAAAATTTTTGACATTCGACTTGAGAAAAAACAGTTGACTTTTGCTAACTGGGTGATCTCATTAATAGATCTTGTATAGGTCGATATGTGGTAAAATTGTTTTTGTCAAATTTGTATAGACAAGAAAATCGACTTACAGAAAATTCTTGCAGGTTCTGCAAGGGTATATGTTATTTATCATTTTCCTAAAAAAACCCATCCATCTGCTTCGTTCACAGACTTTTACAAAAAGATTTTCTAGAACTTCCATTTGTTGAGTTGGCAGACTGTGATCGGAGACGTCCTTCGAGTCAATGCGGTCATAGAACCACAGAACTTGTAAGCATTGAACCCAATGATCGCTGGAGGGCATATTCCGAACACCAACTATCTAAATATATTGTTTTAAACGTAATCGATGGTATTTTTAAGTTGTCCGCGCATGCCACTGCTATCAGCGATAAGCTGGGGAGTGAACTAGATTGTCCTACTTTAATCGGCACAATCAAATGTCGATGTAGTATCTCCTTGGGAGTCGAAAATGCCCCTTCCATAGCTTTAGATCACGTTTAGACTACTAAATCCATTCGATTTCAAATGCCATTTCCATACCGCATACGTCACCTTAATCATGTTCAAAAATCCAGTGGATTATATTTGACGTATACGCTATCGAATTGACATTTGAGATCGAGTGGATTTCGTAAATCTAAACGTAGCTTAAACGGCATATACATTAGAACTTTTCACCGGTTTAACCTACTTTATGAGGATTTATTTGACATATATGCAAAGGAATTGACAATTGAACCCCACAATTATATGCAATATATATTTTTTAATTTATTATATTTATAATATGAAAAATTATTTATTATATAAATAATTTAAACAATTAAATATTTATTCTATTTATTTTATTAATAAAATTATTACTTTTTAAATGTATTTATGTTTTTTTCTTCATTTCAATCTGTTGTATCATTGATTTTAACCATTTTGCCACACGTTTTACTTAATGGTGTAATTGGATTTGTGATCATTTGACAGTTGTACAGTAACGCATTTTAAATAGGTTGCAAAGGCAAAACATCAAAGAAATGTCAGAGAGCGACAACCGGTATGCAGTGAATAGAGAGAGTGAGAATGAATAACAGTGATGGTATTTGCAAATTTATTTAAATTGTAATTAGATATAATAAATTAATTTAAATAAAAAATTAATGAAATATAATTAAAAAATAATATTAATTTAATTTATTATTGGATTGTATAAATATTTAAATAACCATTTAAATATTTCTTTTGTACATTTCATGGTACCAAATTCAGCCCAACATCATCTGTTATTGTTGGGGATGAAACATGCCCGCTCTTGAAAACACACTGGCCGAGAGTTGTATGTTAACAATTTTCTCCACACCGAATCAGTTTATTTTGAGCATAGTTAACGAACGGGTCGTAGTCGTCGTACTGTAATAATCGAGCGGTGTGAATGTACGTCGCGGCGACGGTTTAAAAACCAACAACAAAAACAACGGTTCAACGATTGTTTTGTTGTTTGTGCGTGCGTACGCCTGAGTGTTTTTTTCCTGCATATGTGTGTGTGAGCGGCACTAAATACATGGTTTATTTCGTTGTTGTTGCCGTTTGTCGAGTATTATTAGTGTTCTCTCGCTCTAACCCATTGAGATTTAAATGTAAGCAAAAAAATACAAAGAAGAAGTTTTGTGTGTGCAAAAGTTAGCACAGCTTTAACATGACGATAATAAAGAAGAAGAAGAGCAACAAGAATTAAATAAATGAAAAGAAACAAATAGAATGTTAAAGCAAACAGTGTAGTAAAAATATTATTATGTTTATTAAAATATAATTAAAATATTAAAAAGGAATTTGTTTTAAATATCCCGAGTGTCTTGTTTGGTATATTGAAAAGTGACGTCATTATTATCAAGTCTAGTTGAAAAAAATAACTTTGTCTGAAGAACAAGAAGTGAAAGAAAAAACACAAACAACAACACAAAGCCATATCAAACATTCGTCATCGCTTTGCTTGCTTTGGCTTTCAAACAAACCACCAAATGTCAAAAAAGGGGGTGGTGGTGGGGTGTTATAACCAAGCTTAATGAAAAAATACTCTGCTGTATTGAGAAAAAAAATAAAATAAAAAATACGATTCTCCTTAAAGCAAAGAAATAGAAAGTCATTCTAAAAAGAAAATTTACCCCTGGTATTTTTTGTTTGTTCGGTTCTTGTTTATTTTCTACCCATGATGTGTGAACGGAATATTAATAACTTGACATACATAATTATATTTTTTTGTGGTTTTTAACAAAGTGATTTTTTTAACAATAAAAATTAAATAATATATAAATTCTTAAATAATAAATTTAAATAAATTGGTTTATTTAAAATAAAACAAAAACCTCATGTCAAAATTGTGGCAAGCAAAAAGAAAAAATATTTTCCACTACACAACTACTACCACTATTACTCAAGGTTGTCATCGGTTTTATTCGTAGTATTCCCCAGTAGTGTGTATTTTGTTGTTGTTATTATTTTTTAAATCAAGAACTTTTTTGTTTTTAATACACATGGATGATGGTGGTGGTGATGACGATGATATCCCCCCCCCCAAAACACCAATAACAACACCATTTATTTTGACAAAGGGAGAAGATAATTTCTGAGAGAGAGAGTGAGAGTGTTTGTTTATTACACGGCTGCTGTCGGTTTGCTGTGCTTTTGCAAATTAATGCATGCACTTTTGCCTCCTTACAAACAAAGCCAACAAAAAAATAATAACAAATCTCTAAATGCAACAACAACAACACAAACAAGAAAATTGGCACTTTGCTGACAAGGTTGTGTTTACAAAAAATAATAACAAGAACAAAAATATATATTCAATGTTGTGGTTGTTGTTTTTGTCCCCCCAAATGTCCCAAGTGTCTGCTTAGTTTTGTTTTTTTCTTTTCTTTTAATAACCAATGACGAATATCTTTCTAATGGTGCCCTTTAAAACAGAAGGTAATTCTAGTGAAGAGAGAAAGAGAAGAAATACCGTAGTGGGGGAGAGAGAGTAAGTACTACGAGAGCTTACATGCCATAGTGATAATAATAATGACAAATTGTCGGTGAAGAAGAAAAGCACTTTGTAACGGTGGGGTCATGTAAATAAAAACTACTGACAAGTCCCATGCGGCATTGATTTGCAATCTTAAGGTGCCAGGGCACATATCAAATTTGAATAAAACATAGATATAGAAGATAAATTAAAGACTTTCAATGATGAATATTTCTAATGTCCTTTAAATAGAAGGTAATTTTAGTGGTGAGAGAGAAGAAATACCGTATGGGAGAGAGAGTGTACTGGGAGAGCTAATATGCCATAATGATAATGTGTTTTTCATCATGACAAATTACCAGTGATGGAGGTAATGTAAAAGAAAACGAAAATGGATTTTGACAAGTCTCATGCGGTATTGCTTTAACTACTTAAGAGGCTAGGGCACATAACAAGTTGAAATAAACAATAGTGTAACGGTGATCATGTAAATAAAATTTGTATTTGCATTGATTTATGTTCTTAGGGGCCTGGACACATATCACATTTTTTATAAACATAATATAGAATCTATATTATCAATACCGAGTATCCAAGTGTCATCTAGTCGTATGAAATATAAAGTGGTCAGGGCACATAACAAATTCTTATGAACCATATCAGATTCTATAAGATATAATATGTATAACGTCAGATTATAAAACAGAATGTCATCTAGTCATATAAAATACATATAAAGTGGCCTGGACACATATCAAATTCTTATTAACCATATATATATATATATATATTTTATATATATTTTTTATGTTCATCTGTGATAATTTTGAAGGTCATAAGATGAAACCGGTCGATGTGATTGAAAAATGTATGAGAATAAAAGACTGATGAGAGAAGAAGCGTTTAATCCTTTATAAACATGTATAAAATAAAATAAAATCAATTTATAGAAATTATTTTCCCCAAAAATCAAAATTCCTTTGTACAAAATAATTTATTCTTTGCTATTTTTAGTCCATAATTACGTTAATTTATTTCATTTTGTTTTGGATTTTTTTTTTTACTTACTTCCTTCCTCTTTTTTTTACTATCGCCCAAGCATAACGGCGATAAATGACGTTACAATTATTTTGTGCGCTTGCCATTACAAAGTACGTACAATCGTGTACTGAATATTAAATATTATTTTGTTTGCTACGCAAATCGCATTTTATCAGGTACGAAAAATTAGAGAACTATGTCGAAATGGAATATAATGTACAACGTACTTGTCGCCATAAAAATATTTGAGTAAATATTTTTTTACAAAAATATGAAAAAAATAATTAAATTAGAATTTTTTGAAATATTTTTAATTGATTACATTATAAATTTTTTATTTTTAAATTTTTTCAAGGCTTAGGAACAGTTTTACAAGTCGTGGATTTTTTAAAGAATATTTTTCCAAGGCGTCGATTTTTAAAGAATATTTTCTGAAGTCTAGGAACAGTTGTTCAGGGCGTGGATATTTTAAAGAACATTTTTCCAAGGCGTCGATTTTTTAAATAATATTTTTCCAAGGCGTCGATTTGTTAAAGAATATTTTCAATGCTTCGATTTTTTAAAGAATATTTTCCGAAGTCTAGGAACTGTTGTTCAGGGCGTGGATTTTTTAAAGAACAGTTTTCCAAGGCGTCGATTTTTTAAAGAATATTTTTCCATGGCGTCGATTTTTTAAAGAATATTTTCCGAAGTCTAGGAACAGTTGTTCAGGGCGTGGATTTTTTAAAGAACATTTTTCCAATTTGTCGATTTTTTAAAGAATATTTTCAAGGCTTCGATGTTTTAAAGAATATTTTAAAGGCTTCGATTTTTAAAGAATATTTTCAAGGCTTCGATTTTTTAAAGAATATTTTTCCGAAGTATAGGATTAGGTTTTAGAGGGCGTGGATTTTTTAAAGAATATTTTTCCCAAGCCTAGGAACTGTTTTTTAAGGCGTGGATTTTTTAAAAAAATATTTTTCCAAAGCCTAGGAACACACTTTCAAGGCGCGGTTTAAAAAAATATGTTTCCAAAGCCAAGGAACACTTTTTCAAGGCTCGGTTTTAAAAAAATATGTTTCCAAAGCCTAGGAACACTTTTTCAAGGAGCGTTTTTTTTAAATATTTTTAATATTTTTCAAGCATTAGCAACTGTTTTTCAAGGCATGGATTTAAAAAAAAAAATATTTTTAATCTCAGCATTTTTTTTAAGTCGCGGATTTTTTTTTTAGTTATTAAAAAATAATTTTTCAAGTCGTGAATTTTTATGGAGTATGTTTATACCCTTCACCACACTGTGGTACAGGGTATTATGTCTTTGTGCATATTTTTCAATTGTGGATTTTTAAAGAATTAATTTTTATGGCTAGAAATGTAAGAGTATTCACCTCAAGATCAATTAATAAACAGAGAATAAGAATGTGTGTGTGTGTCACGGCAAAAACATCACTGCATTACAAACGGAAGAAGGCATGCCTTGTTTGTTTATGTTGATGATAATGCAGCAATCTCGGTCGGCCTCTCTCTCTCTCCCACTATACGACTTCGAGGAAATGCCACGAACATCATATCTTGAACATCGGTGATTAGTTATGCTTTCATATCATTACTGATTAAGTGTGTGAGATGAAAGCCTTTACTCCTTTACCCTGCAAGCATTTGGAAGTGAGTTTTATCTTCCAAGAGAATAAAGTGTCATTTTCGTAACTTCTTTATTTTAAAAAAGCGATTTACAATAACAATTGTATTGCACCGTTACATTTAACTTCTTGTGGTATCTTTTTCGTTACTTCACTTTGATATAAAAACGATAGATTACAGTTATTCCTGAATTGTGGAATTTAGACAAAATTAAGCAGGCTTAGTTTGATCGTGAATTAAGGTGATATCGGTTCTAGTGCTACATAAGTTTAAATTAAAGTTAATAATATTTATTTTCATAGAAAAAAAAATAAAAAAGATGTAATATTTTGTGTATGTGGAAAAAGTGAAGTGATCTCTTTTTTTAGATTGTTACAGGACAGTGAGAAATTTGTTTACGTGTCAAATCCATTGCTATGAAATGAAATTGTCAATGTTTTTATATATAACAAAGTAAAATAATACAACATAAAAAAAACAAATTAGTGTTATGTGGACATATCCTAGTGAAACACTTGAAGACTTAATGTGATCGCCTAAGAAATAGAGATCTGCATGAATGTACTCGTACAATGAATGCCCATCCACATTCATGGGTGTTAAGTCGTATTCAGAGTACACAACAACATTGAATGAGTGCAAATGAATTCAACCACCGAAGTTGTGTTGTTCTTCGTTGTGCTTTGTCCGATCAAACCATCAAACTCGAAAGCACAACATGCAGTATGATGGATTACAAGAACAAGTTAGACAACATCAATGAGTCCAATGAGTGAACATCATGCATTGTATTTTGTATTCTCTGTTTTCATACAACGACTGGTGGGCATTCATTGTACAGCATAGTTGGGCAGACGCGCACACCAGCGTTGATGTGTTCTCTTAACATTGTTTGATGTTAAAACAAAAATAAACCTTAATAAATATTTTTCCGCAATTTTTTTAATGAATTTATTTTTTGAACTTCCTACGATGTTATTTATGTTTTAAAAATATTAAATTAATTAAATTCCGTAGAATTATTCATGTTTTTATTTTCCCTTAACAATTTTTTTAGAGAAATTTTGCCCACCATTGTTGTACAGGTACATTCATGCAAATGTTTACCTTGTACAATCTTTAAAATTTATCAGTGAGCAATAGTGAGAAATAATGTCTTTTATTTTCTTTCTATTAAATACAAGTAATTAAAAACTCTAGAAAAATAAGTAAAAGTTGAATGAAATTACGTAAGAAAAAACGTCGGAATCTTCCTTAAGGGATATACAAAAATAGGCCTATGCAGAAAAGTTTCCCAAATATTGCAAATTAGAGTACAAAGTTATATGAGGAGTACAAATAAGTATTTGCGGAAATACATACG
The DNA here is from genome assembly GCF_032173495.1 of Musca vetustissima. Lineage (NCBI taxonomy): Eukaryota > Metazoa > Arthropoda > Insecta > Diptera > Muscidae > Musca > Musca vetustissima. Next base: position 28,247 of record NW_026887647.1, on the reverse strand, counting down.
CACTTCTTTTGGGACTTAAAGACTTTTGTTGATTTTTTACATGCTAATGTTATTAAGTAGAGTAGAGATTGTTTATTAAAAAATGTGAATACAAATAAGTAAAACGTCCTTAAGTTCGACAGGGCCGACCTTTTTATACTCACCGCCGTGAGGTGAACAGTCAAATTTTTAAATTGATCGGTATTTTTATATGGGTTTTATGCCATGGTAAATAACTACCAAGAGAAATATAAAAAATACAGGCTATTGGAAATTTGTGCTAGGACCTTGTACATACCGTAATCCTCACATTGTCAAAAATTTGGTGTACAGCTTTGTGGGGTCCATATCGCGGACACCGGGATTGGACATCCAATGAGAACCAAAAATAACAAATTAGAACCTACTCGATTGAAAAGCGTATCCAAAATACTGAAAAATGGGGTATCATAATATGGGGTAACTAAATATGAAATGTTGACTTAAAGCCTTTACGTGATGTTAAGTCAGTGACATGTGATAAATTGGACTTAGCGCCTTTACTCATCAATACAAAACAACAATAACAAAAGAGATAAATATATTTATTTAAATATATATATATATATATATATATCTATATCGAAATATAAACCGATTTCATCGAAACTTGTCACAAGTTATGTTATACTCATTTCAGTATGTTTTGTGCATATCGGCCACATATATATGGGGGTAATATCTAAATCTGAACCGATTTTCAGGAAACTTAACACACATCATTCTAGACCTAATTCAGTACGCTATGCCAAATTTGGTGCAAATCGAAAGATATATAGGGACTTTGGCACACCATTTACATTAAATCGGACGAAAATAACGAAAATACACATCATTCTAGACCGATTTTTCCCAATTTCAATAGAGTTCGTCCTTGGGCCAAATAAGTGACCTATGTCAGATTTCATCCAATTCGGATCATAAATGTGAACTGTATTTGGTTTACAATTTGACATGGACAGACTGACGGACATGCATAAATCGACTTTGAAAGTAATTCTATGCATATACTAAAAAGGAACCATATGTCCTACTAGTTTCCTTTTGCCTGTTACAAACATATGCACAAAGACCTGTAAACGCCTGTACCACAGTGTGGTGAAGGGTATAAAAAATTGGCTTTGCATATAAGAGGACCAATATTAATTACTTCTCGGGAGGATATACTTAAATGTGGACTGAAAAAGGCCATTTTGGATCGTAACGGTTTAGTTTTGTATCTCGACACCCCCGAAGGTAGTAATATTACAACATAAGTACATACGGACTAACTAATAATGAGTAAATCGTCTTAACATATTATAGGATATACACTGACAATTTGTAGTATTGAATATCCCCCACACTATGGGGTATCCAATTCGAACCCAAATTAAAACCATTTTTTATATGTTTAAAAGTACGTTTAAAAACATCTAAATATTGAAAAAAGAGAAGTAGAGCTATATAGTGGATACATTACTAGATATTCACAGATGTTGCCCTTATTAAGAATATATATACTTTTTTTTGGCGGAAATGACTATTTCGATGGGTTACAAACAAAAAAAACTTAACATACCCTTCATACTTTTGTGGATTGTATAAAAACCATAATATCTCTTCAATTAATTCGGGTAATTCGAATACTACTGTATAATTCGACACACTCATTATGTAAAACATGTTCGTGTACGAACTTGCCGCATTTGTTCAAACTTAGTGTGTTACAACATACATTCATACCGAAGTAAACATACACAATGAATACCGGTTCGTCGAGTCTGAAACGTGGATTGTATGAATCAAACGAATATACAACTAATTCGAAACTCTAATACCTGAAGCAATTCATGTTTGTTGTACCCTCACTCATTGCACTTCATTTCAAACAAATTTATAGAATAGAAGCCATTACTTTGTGTGAGTGACTCATGGGTGGTGTTTTTGTGCATTCATGCAGATGTCTACTAAGAAAAGAAACAGTCACTTAAATTCTGGTATAGCATCGTCGCCGACAATCGCTTTCTTATCGAATATTATAAAGTTCACGGGAAAAGTTGTACCGCGCCTGTGTTACTACAAACTTTACCGCCTGAGTAACTCATAGTGGTCACGGAGAAGATCCTACCAAGTAGTATCGCGGGCGTGGTACAACTTTTCCCGTGAACTTTAGCATTTTCGATAAGAAAGCGATTGTCACCGACGATGCTATACCAGAATTTAAGTAACTGTTTCTTTACTTTAGGCGATAAAAAATGCTTGCAGGGTACTTTGCCACGACGGTAAAGTAGTTGATTGGTGAACAAATATACTACGAATGTGTGTGTGTTGTATTACAAACGGAAGGCAAGCCTTGATTGCTTATGTTTTGATTATTCATAATGTTACTGTTAATCGTGTCATCACAACGAGGAGGTGTTTTTGTTTATGATAATGTACAAACTCTCTCTCTTTCTCTCTCTCCATTATACGACGACATGGGAAAATTATACGAACGACATTTCTCCAACAATGGTAATTGAGTGTATGTGAAGGTTAATTGTGATAGTCAGTGAGCATCATCGTAAGAGCCGATTGATGAAAGAGATACGAGTGAAATAGATACGAGTTTGTCTGTGTGTTGAACCGAAAGCAGCATTACATTACAAAGGCGGGGGAGGCATGCTCATTGATTGTTCATGTTTTGATTATTCATAATGTTTATGTTATGATAATGCAGTAACTCTCGCTCTCTCTTTCTCTCTCTCTCTCTCTCTCACTATAAGACATAGGGGAAATGATGTTGCAAACTGTAACAACGGTGATTGATTGCTTGTGAATGGTGAATGTGATAGTCACAGATAATACTTGAAAGACACGAATGGTGAGAGGGAGAATAAGAGTCTGTTTGTGTGTTAAACCCAAAGCAGCATTGCATTACAAAGGAGGGGGAAGCATGCTCAGCGATTGCTAATGTTTTGATCATGAAAAATCAAACTATTACACACTTGCTCTAGAAATATCAGTAAAGGGGAAGCAAAGCTCTATTACTGTTGTGTTTAGTTGCTAGACTGTGTGGTATAATTGAATTAGACATTAAACTTTACAAATTAAATTCTATTGAGAGTGTGATAGAAATTGAAAAAAATAAAAATAAAATTAAAATAAAATAAATAATAGTAAAAGATGCAATGATAGCATTGTTTTTAGTGTTGAGCAAATTTTAATTGTTACAATTGTGTGAATTTTTTTTTTTTTTTTTATTTGATTTTTATTTCAACTCATATACATTTCTTTGGTTATAATTGCCTCTGCGCCAAGTGGCATTAAAAGAGGCTAGTTGGCAATTTTACATAATTTTTGTATATATTATAACATATTTACATATCAACATTTATTAATAAGCTCATATATATATTTAAGATAACATTTCTTCGACATTCTGCGTTAAAAAAAGTTTCAAATGTCTCTTAAATGCGGAAAGTGTAGAACTACTTTTAACATTTTGTGGCAAATTATTATATTCTCGACTTCCGGAATGTTGTATACGCTGTTTGGTGGTTTCAGTGCGACATAAAGCAACACGAAGTTGTGAATTGTTCCGAGTGTTGAACAAACTTTGATTTCGTATGAAATCTATAGTATGAAATCCTACGTTATTTATACATTTATATACATAAAGTAAAAGTTGATATCTATATTGGCCATGAATCGGTAAGATTGTCGTAAATTTTTCTTGAAATAAGCATTGTGTTGGATACAATACATGTAAATTAGCAACAAGTTTCAATGCTTTGTTTTGAAGACGTTGCAATGATTTAAGGCTTGTACTGTTCTTGAAAGCATATATTGATGCTAAATAATTTATATGACTTTGTATTAATGTTTGATAGATTAAATACTTAGTATTCTGATCGAATTTATACTTGAATTTATAAAGTACACCTAATGCGGGAGATATTCTTGATTTCAACATATTTATGTGTTGATCCCATCCAATGTTTGACTGCAAAATTAGACCCAGATATTTTATCTCATGGACTTCATGAACTATTTTGCCTCCAATGTTGACATTAAAAGCCGAATTAAAGTTCCCTTGTGGCCTGAAACGAATTAATTTAGTTTTTCCTTCATTAATATACAACTTGTTTATTCTCATATATTCGAAAATGAGAGCTGCATCTCTTTCAATGTACGTTTTAGCAACTGTTTCTGATTTATATGGGTAAAATATACAAATGTCATCCGCATACATGAATATCCGGCCAGTTAGCTGTAAATTAACCAAGTCGTTTATATATATAATAAACAATAAAGGACCTAAAATGCTACCTTGAGGTACACCACTTTCAACGTCTAAAATATCACTTTTACATTGTTCGATTTGGACAAATTGCTTTCTATTTCTCAAATACGACTTTAGAAGGGATACATTGCGAAACCCATAATAGTGTAGCTTTTGCAATAAAATTTTGTGGTCTAACATTTCAAAAGCTTTTGATAAATCGTAAAATATACCAGCTACTATATATCCTTCATCAATAGATTTACAAGTATAATTTAGAATATTGATTATAGCTTCCTCTGTACTTCCTCCTTTGCGGAAACCATACTGATTTTGATTAATCAAGTTGTTTTCCTGAATGTAATCAGTCAGCTGGTTGTATAAAATCCTTTCGAAAACACTGTTAATTGCAGATAAAACCGATATAGGACGAAAATTAGAAATTATATTATTGAAACCTGTTTTTGGAATTGGTACAACTTTGTGAATCTTTAGCGAATCAGGGTATTGACCTGTTTGTATAATCGTATTCAAAATTATTGTGAAATGTGGTATGAGGTATGTTTTACATTCTTTTAGAACTCTTGTTGAAATGTTGTCGTACCCGGAAGCTTTACCAGGAGATATATTTGACAAGATGACACTAATATCAGCATCGTTCACAGAACTAAATTGGAATTCATTACTAGCAGCATACAGTGTTCGAAGAGAATTACAATGGTCAGACGGGTAATTTACAATTTGGGTTTTCAAGTCTTTCACTGAAGTTATAAAATATCTATTTAGAGCATTTGACTTCCTAGTATTATCTGATATAATGTCCCCATTGACATCTACAACGTTATGTAAATTGTTAGATTTCCTACCCAGAGTATTATTCAAAAATCTCCAAGTCTTCTTAGGATCATCTTCAAACTTAGCTAAGTTTGCAGCATAATATTTGTTCATAGATTCCCTGCTAGAATATTTGATAATTTTGCTGATTCTCTTTAGACGTTCTTTAAGATTGCTATCGTTGGGGGATCTTTTCCTTTGCTTTAATAGGCGATTTTTGTACAATATCAATTTTTGTAAATTTCCATTAATCCAGGGAGCCATTTTACGTCTCAATGGGGTCGTAGTATTTTTTTGGAACATATCATCACGTCGGTGGTCTCAATCCCTCTCTCTTATTTATAATCACTCTCTTTTAATCCCGCCTTGTGTTTACTAATCCCCGAGGATTTATTTATGCTTCAAAAAATCCAGTTCCTCCTAATCTTGGAAAAATCTTAACATAACCGCTGCTAACTATTTACAACATTGGAACATGTGTTCAAGATTAAGTAGCCAAAAACCACAACAACAAAAGAAAATATTACAACACCAAAGCAAAAAAAAAAAAAAAAAAAACTCCCTGACAAGCAAAGACAGCACATGTTGTTAAAAAATGATGTTGAATGAGAATACATGAATGATGTGACCAAACTAAAACAAACAAATCATAATACAAACAAACATATGTATGTATGTTTTTAGTTAAACATACCCTACCTACATATCTTCCATCATCATCATCATCACCGAGAGAGTGAAGGAAGGAGGGAGAGACATAGAAACCTGGAGATTTTTGCCACTCAAGGTGAAATGATTATTTTTGTTTTTGGGTTGTTGTTGCTGTTTTTGTTGGATCATCAAAAAAATAAACAAAACGAACAGAAAATGCAAAATTTTTGTTTTTTCAGCCAAAAATTTATTTGTATGTTTGTTTGTCATGTGTGTGTGTCACATATTGTCGTTGTCTAGTGTCGTCTCCTACTGCTGATATTTGATAGTCAGTCCCGCAGAGATGCTGTGTGTGTGTCTCTTGATGATGACTTCCAGTCATTCAGCCTTGTCTTGCCTTTTTTGCATGTGTTTATTACCCCGGCTCCAGAGTCAGATGTCGACAAACTGGAATCACAAATATACATACATACTCGTACTTTATGAAATATTTACAGAGATGTATGTTTGTAATTATGTTGTTGTTGGGTGCCAAAATCAAGCATAGCAGCTTATGGATTTTGGTGAGGTTATCATAATTTTTTTGACAAAAAAAAAAAAAAAATAATAATAAATAAATAAATAAATGAATAAAAAATAATTTCTTAAACCATAAAATTAAATAATAAAAAAATTAAAAAATAATAATTACAAAATGAAAAAATGGATCTTTTTAAGAAACATCCTGAAATATATTTTCAGGCGTGAATTTCCTAAATAATTTGTTTCCAAGTTCCAGAAATATTTTCCAAGGCGTAGATTTTGTTAAGAATAATTTTTTAACGCTTAGGAACAATACTCCAATGCTTAGATTATTTTTCAAAAAAAAAAAAAATAAATAAATAAATAAATAAAAATATTCAAAGCGTGGATTTTTTAAAAAATTTTTTTCAAATCCCAGACGTATTTTTTCAAAACGTGAATTTTTATAGAATATTTTTTTAAGGAACAGTTTTTCAAGGCGTTTAGTCTTTCAAAAAACATATTTCTTAGCCTTAGGAAAAGTTTTTACAGGTCGTGGATTTCTTAATAGAATATTGTTCCAAGGCATAGCAACATTTTTTACAGAGGGTGGATTTTCAGGGATTATTTTTTCCAAAGCTTAGGAACAGGATTTATAGAATATTTTTCCAAGGCAGTTTTTCAAGTCGTGGATTATTTTAAAAATATTTTTCCGGGGCTTAGGACTTTTCAGGGAATATTTTTCCAAGGCTTAGGAGCAGGTTTTCAAGTCGTGGATTTATTAAAGAAAAATTTTCCAAGGTTCGAGGAAAATTTTTAAAGTCGTGGATTCTTTGAAACATATTTTTTTTCAAGGCTTAGGAACAGTTTTTTAAAATTTTTTTTTTAAAGGCATGAGAACAGTTGTTTTATGTCGTGGATTTTTTATAGAATCGTTTTCCAAGCCCCAGCGAGGCATAGATTTTTATAAGAACTTGTTTAGGCCCAGCAAGGCCTAGATTTTTAAGAACACTATATAAGGTCCAGTCAATACTTTTTACCTCAAACTCTCTTTAACCTTTTTTCTTCGCAAAAGTTGTAGCCGAATCTCACGGAATTTTGCAAAGCATCCATTTTTTCAATTTCAATTTTATATATATTTTTTGAATTAGCGTAGCCTTTGCTGTTTTAGTTGTTGCTATTTTTCACTATGTAGCTCCTTGCAATGACAGCCTGGATAGCAGATATAAAGTGGGCACAGGTTAAATTGCCTTGCAAACCAAACCAACAAACCTGCCAAACAGGCAGCCTTCTGCCGGCCTGCCTGCTGCTACCAAATGAAGACAGGTGGGCTTGAGACGACAACAACTCAAACTCCAACAACAACAATTATTGTTATTAACATTTTTCTTGTCACAACCACATGGATTTAAACAACAACAATTTTTCATAAAGAGATTATTCTTTTCGACATATGTTCCTCTTCGGTCAGGATGCTGTAGAACTGAAGGGAATGGAAAATAATTTCATGACAGGTACTTCGATGTTGATAACACCACACGTACCAAAACAGGCATAATTGTTTGGGTGTCATTTTGTTGTCGTTGTTGTTGTTGGGTTTTCAAGTTTTTTTGTTGGTTGGTTTTAAGGTGACTTTTGAGATAAGGTGAGGAGATGATGCTGCTATTTTAAATTTTGTGGAATAGGGATTTTTATAAACAATTTTATTTTTTTTTTTAATTTTATAGAGAAATATACAGAATTATCGATTTAAAAAATTTTAAACAATTATTATCGAAGCCAAAAAATTATTTAAAAATATAATTTTTTTATAAAAATTTAACATTTTTTTTATTTTAGTGTATTTTTATAATAATTATCAAAGAATTTTTTAAAAATATATACTTTTTTAAATTTTATATATCCAGTAGTGTTGGCGGGTTATTTGGGATACCATACCATAGTGTTTTATAAAAAATTTTCGATTGTCGATTGAATTAAGTCTAGAATGGCGTGTGCTAAGTTTCCTGAAAATCGGTTCAGTTTTAAATATAGCTCCCATATATAGTTTCTCCCGATTTTAGGTATATGGTGCACCAAAGTCCCTGTAAATCTTTTGATTGGCACGAATTTTGGTATAGCGTACTAAATTAAGTGTAGAATGATATGTGCTAAGTTTCATGAAAATCGGTTTAGATTTAGCTTCCATATATAGCTTCGTTCGATGTCAGGTAAATGGTGCACCAAAGACCCTGAAAATCATTCGATTTGCACGAATTTTGGCATAGCGTATTGAATTAAGTCTAGAATGATGTGTACACCTCCTATATATATTTTCGTCCGATTTTAAGTAAATTGTGCACTAAAGATCCATAGCTAGGCCGATTGACACAACGTACAGAAGTTAATATAAATAATCTCTGGCAAATTTGCTTGAAATCGGTTCATATATAGATATATCCTAGCTTCCATATATGATTTCGACTTATATATGTTAATTGTACACCAAATAATCAATGGATGTCTGATTGAGATTAATTTTAAATTTTTGCTTTAAATCGATTTACATAAATCTGTCCCACAGTGCGCAAACGACTCTAAAATTTAGCATAGGTTCCAGAAAGACATAAAAATCACATTCAATTCCTTCAAAAAGACGACGCCTTTTCGGATACATATGTAGAATATACCCAAAGTGGTGAAGGGTATCACATAGTCGGCCCAGTCCGACTTTACTACTTTCCTTACTGGTTTTTAAATTTTTCTAATAAAAATTTACTATTAGATTGTTTTTTCTAAAAAAATTTGAAAAAAACATTTTCAAAAAAATATTAAAAAATTTAATATAAAAAAATGTTATTTATACAAAATTTTTAACAAGAATTTTTTTTTACAAAAAAAAAAAAAAAAACTTTTCTATAAATTTACATATATCAAAAAAAAAAAAAGTTTTTTTAAAAAATCGAATATTTTTTCTAAAAAAAATTTTCGAACATTCCTCCGGGAAATACTTATCGAAGATTTTTTTTTCCAGAAAAAATCCATTATCGAGAAAACTGCTCAGTGGTAATTCCACTTTGATTGTAATTTTTTCTCCATTACAATCCCCTCTTGGCATTATCCCCCTCCTCAATTACCCTCTGACCCTTGATTGTTGCTGAACTTCATCGTCGTCGATGATTGCCTGGCTGGTTATCATTTAAAACGAAAATACATAGAATCGCCGTATAAGAAAATAAAAACGTAATTTATACAACAACAAATACAAACAAACAACAAAATATTTATATAAACAAAAATGATAATAAACAACAATTTAAATAAAAGCAAAAAAATAATAATTTTTATTTTTGTTTAATTTTTAATTTTTTTTTATTTATTTGCAGAAAGTTTAAAACCCGGTCGGGAGATAAAGGTGCTCTTCGCTCTGCTGGCGACAATGATGATTAAAGTATACAACAACAACAAAATGGGTGATTTTTAAAAAAATCCAACAACAAGAAAAATAATATAGAAAAATATTCTAGAAGGAAATAAAAAAAAATGAAGTGAATGAATTAAGAGAAATTAAAAAATAATAAAAAGAAGAAAAAATAATTCAATCGCACAAATTAATTAAAGGAAGTTGAAAGAAAAAAAAAAAAATAAAGAAAGAGAAAAAAATTAATAAAGAAAAAATAAAAATTTAAAAATTTAAAAAAAAATTACAAAAAAATGTTTGTAAAATAAAAATTTTCAATCCACGAAGTGAAGTTCTGAAAAAGAAAAAAATAAATAAAAAAATCTTCAAAACAAATTCCAACAAAAAGTGTAACAAAGAAAGAAAAAAAACAACTCCTATCATTTTGGAAATTTTTTGCACCGGAAATCACCTGGAAGTATTTTTTGAAAGTTGGTGGTAATTATTACCAACCAAACCCTCCCTCCTCTTCTACATCCCATAAGCAACAATCACCTAAAGAAAGGGGGGAAAAGAAAGAAAGAAAGAAACAAATCAAAAAAAACCCCAAAACACCAGAGCTTCTTCTGTTTTAGCCCCAGCCATCATGCCCGCCATGGGTAGCGTCTGGAAGCGTTTGCAGCGTGTTAATAAACGCGCCGCCAAATTCCAATTTACCGCTTCATATCACGAACTCCACCTCGAAACAACGGCCAAATGGTGAGTATTTCCTTTTTCAAAATCTATTTTTTTGTGAATTATTTTTTTGGGTATTTTTTCCATTTTCTGTCAATTTTTTTTTTTCAAAGACTACCTTTCTCGAAAAAAAAAACATGATCGTTTTTGGCCAGCATGTCTGGTATAATTAAGAAATATTAATATTGTTGTTTTTGTTGTTGCTATTTTTTTTTTTTTTGTTAAAAATTAATTATTACAAAGCTAATTGTTTAAACGTGAGTCGTTGATGGTGGCAGGGGGGAAGAAATACAAATCTGCCAAAGAGGGAGACAAGGGGGCATGTGATTTTGGTTTGTTTTTTTTTTCAATGGAAGCAGTTGTAATCGGATACATATTATCGAATAATTTACCTATAGTTTTTTTTTGGGAAAAATGTTTTTTATTTTAAATCATGTATCGATATATTTTTTCTCTAGGAAAATCGGTACATTCAAACATTTTGTATCGATTTTTTTGGAAACAAATATTACATATTGATTTTTCCATAACAACGGTATGTTGTTATCGATTAAACAACTAGTTTTAAAAAATGATATTAATATCTTTTTCTAGAAAAAACATATTTTTTCTTCAATATTTCGGTGGGAAAGATCATAATCGATCCACTTCTTTGTTATCAAAATTTGTATATGGAAAAGACTTTTATCGATAATTTTTTTTCAAGTGTTGATACAGTTTTTTTGTTATCGTTTTCCTATTCTAAATCGATCTATCGATCAAATTCTCTATTGATAATGTTGTTATCGAAAAATGTTTCTATCGAACATGTTGTTATCGATAATTTTGTTTGTCAATAATTATGTTATCGATAATTTTTTTATCGCAAATTTTGTTATCAATAATTTTTTTATCGAAAATGTTATCGATAATTTTTTTTAATCAAAAATATTGTTATCGATATTTTTTGTATCAAACATTTTTTTATCAAAAATGTTGTCATCAATAAATTTTTCTATCAAAAATGCTGTTATCGATATTATTTTATCGATAATTTTTTTTATCGAAAATGTTGTTATTTATAATTTTTTTATCTAAAATTTGGTTATCGATATTTTTATCGACAATGTTAACGATAAATTTTCGTAAGAAAAATATTATATTCTATACTTAAAGAACAATATTGTTACCGAAAAAAAATTTCTATCGAAAATGTTGTAATCAATAATTTCTTTTTGTCAAAAATGTTGTTATTGTTAATTTTTATCGAAAATACTCTTATCGATATTTTTATTGAAAATGTTGTTATCGATAATTTTTATCGAAATGTTGATATCGATACATTTTATCGAAAATGTTGTTATCGATATTTTATCGAAAATGTTATCAAAAATGTTGTTATCGACATGTTCTCTAAAAATGTTGTTATCTGTCGAAAATGTTATCGATATTTTTTATGTTGTTATCGATAATTTTCGATATCGATACTTTTTATCGAAAATGTTGTTATCGATATTTTTATCGAAATGTTGTTATTGATACTTTTTATCAAAGATTTTGTTTTCGATACTTTATATTGAAAGTGTTGTAATCGATAAATTCTCTAAACAATATTGTTATCGATACATTTTCTTTAGAAAAATATTATATTTCTTACTTAAAGAATTGTTATCGATCTTAATTTGTATAGAAAAAAGTGTTATCGATGAAGTTTCCAATATCGATAATCCATATCAATTCTATTGAAATTTTGTTGTTATCGATTACTATTTCTATAGATATTATTGTTATCGAATTTTTATCTTCAGAAAGAGATTCTATCGCAGCACATCTCCACATAAAGAGTTCTTATCGAATAAAATTTATGTACAAAAAAATGTTATCGATTCAATTTTTTTAATAGAAAAAATGTTATCCATTAACATAATATATTAAATATTCTGCATCAACATTTCTGAGGGATAACTTGGTATCGATATACTTCTTTGTATATAGAACTTGTTATCGATATTTTTTTATATAAAAATTCTTATCTCTCATATTTTCCATAGAAAATAGTGTTATCGATACATTTTTGCTAGTATTTCTTATCGACGAAATTTTTTATAGAGTTAGAGATTATCGATAAAGTTTTATTTACGAAAAAATTGTTATCGATTAATTATGGTACGGAAAATGTTATTCATATATTCTCTTTTTTTAAAAAAAGGAATTATCGATTAATTATTGTATAGATAAAGCGTTTTATCGAAAATATTCTCTTTAGAAAAGTGTGTTATCGATTAATTATTGTATGGTAAAAGTCATTATTGATATTAGTTTCTTTAGTAAAATGTGTTATCGAATAGAAAATGTTCTTATCGTTTAAAATTTGCTTAGTAAAAATTTTTATCGATTTGTTTTTCATAACAAAAATTTTTATCGATTAGTTTTTCACAACAAAATTGTTGTTATCGATTATTTTTTCTGAATATCTTTTTTATCGATAAATTTTTAACTTAAAAATCCTCTGTTATCAATTAATATTTCGTGGAAATATTGTTATCGATTTATTTTCTTTAAAAGACATCGGTTAAATTTTCTTTAGAAAATTTTGTTATCGGTCCAATTTTCTATAGAGAAAGTTGAATTTTCAATAGAAATAGTTGTTATCGGACCGATTTTAAATGAAAAATGTTAATGTTATCGATAAACTTTTCTCTAAAAAAGCCTGTTATCAAACAACTTTCTTGGAAACGAAGTACTTAGCGATAAATTTCCTCCAAAAATCTTCTGTTATCGATTACTATTATGGGGAAAAATATTTTTAATGATCTACTTACCACTTAAAAAAATGGTTATCGATTACATATTCTTTAGAAAATTTTGTTATCGATCCATTTTTCTATAAAAAAAGTTACTTTTTTCAATATAAATTGTTGTTATCGATAAATTTTTCTCTAAAAAAATCTGTTATCGATCCACCATCTTGAGAAAGAAGTTTATATCGATTAATTTTCTCTGAAAATCTCCTGTTACCAATAGAAATAGTTGTTATCGGACCGATTTTATATAAAAAACATTGTTCGATCGATTAACTTTTCTCTAAAAACAACATATTATCGATCCACCTTTTTGGGAAAAAGTTTTTATTGATCATCTTTCTTTAGGAAAAATAATTATCGATCCATTTTTCTTTAAAAAAAATGTATCGAACATTTTGTTCAATGGAAATAGTAGTTATCGATCCGATTATATATAAAAAATCATTGTTATCGATTTGATTTTATACAAAAATCGTAGTTATCGATTGTTTTTTCTCTAGAAACACCAGTTATTTTTCTTTTGAAAAAAAAAAATATCGAAACACTTTTTTCTATCAAAATGTATGTAATGAGCACTTCCATGTTCATTTCACTCCTTCCAAAAATAGTAAATCAATTACAAACCACTTGTTCATTCTGAAAATAAAAAAAAAAAACATATCATACAATTTAATAGCGCTATGCCGGCGCTTATGGCAACAATTTCCACAAATTTATTTTTGGTGAGTAGACTTTCCGGTTTTTTTGGTGTTCACTTTTATTTCTACACTGAACATAGAATTGAATTGAATGAACATAATAGGTAAAACAACTACAACAACAACAGCATCAAAACATTTATAAAATTTATTTCTAGTTTCAATGATTCATATCAATTGTTCGGTTCGGTTTGGTTATGGTCTGCTGGTTGCTCGCTCGCTCCAACTCTAACCAGGTTCCCTCAAAAATTCAAACACAAAGGCTTGTTTTAAGTGTTTTTCTTTCTATTTCTAATTTTTTTCAAAATGTTCATGACGAACAATTTATGTTGTGAAGGCATATCAAAACGACCCCAAAAACTAATTTTATAAACCCAAAAACAAAAAAAAAACCGAAAATAATGCCACCATTGTTTTAATAACAGATTGTTGTGGCGGGCCCTGGCCTTATCTGAGTGGAGTATGGGTGGGGTGTAAGGCGGGCGGACGATCGTTCAGTCTCTTGAAAATGACGTATTACCTCTGGTGGTGTCATAATCATGATGATCATAGTCGTCACCATGACTATGACGACGATGACAGTGACGATCTCGTCGGGTTAATCAAACCCCACCTCCTAACCCCTCGTTCCGTTTGTTTGACTTTACTAATTAAATAAAAATAAGAGAATCAGGTTGAATAAATAGGGGAGTTTGGAAGAGATTTTTTGTTTAGAGGGGGAAGAGTGGAATGGGACAAAGAAATCTGTTAGTTGATTAAGTGAACATGTTATCGATTATGCAGTTATCGAACAATATCTTTTTCACAAAAAAAGTATATTCTATAAATTTATCTATGAAAAGAGTCCTCTATGAAACATTTTGTTATCGATGGAAAACGTTTTTTAAAACATTTTATCGATAAATTTCCATATAAAAAATTGCGTTATCGATAATTTCTTCTAATAAAAAACCATATACCGATTAAATTTTTGTTGGGAGGCAAAATTATAAATATTTTGTGCCGAAAAAAATTTTATCGTTATTTTTCATCGAAAAAAGAAACTTTCTATCGAAAAATTCAAAAACGGGGTTTTTCCTAGAAAAAACTTTGTACCGGTGAACTGTTCAATGGAAACTTTTGTTTTCGATTAATTTCTATGCAATCAATTTTTCTTTGGAAAAATTTTGTTATCGATAAAATAAATAAAATAAATGTCTATTAATTTTTTTTTGAAAGATGTAACTATCGATATTTTCTACCAAAAATTGTGTTATCGATATTTTTTCATCGAGAAAACACACCATTCTTTCGAAAAATTCAAAAATGAATTCTTCCATAGAAAAATTTAGTACCCATAAATTGGTCAGTGAAAATTATTGTTATCGATTAATTTCTTTAAAAAAATTATTATCGATCTTTTTTTCTTAGTCAATTTTTCATTGGAAAAAAATTGGTTATCGATAAATATGCTGATTTAATTATTTTTGAAAGATGTAGTAATCGATATTTTGAGTCGAAAAACGTGTTATCGATATTTTTTTCTTCGAAAAAAAAACTTTCTATCGAGGAATTTAAAAAATAATTTTGCTATCGATAATTTTTATTTGAAAAAATTTTATCGATTAATTTTTATTTGAAAAACTTGTTAGTGATGATTTTTCTTGGCAAACATTTTTTTATCGAATAATACCGTAATTAACGACTTTTGTATCGATGTATGTTTCTATCGATAAAATAGTTGTAGATTAACTCCCTTATGGAGGATTTTATTATCGTTAAAGAAAATTGTTATCGATTCCGGTATTAACAAATTTGCTATCGATTTATGTTTCTATCGATAAAGTAGTTATCGATTACCACCTTTAAAAAATGTATTATCGATAAAAAATTGTTATCGATTAACTTCTCTATTAAAGACATTGTTATCGGATAAAAATTCTTTCGAAATACTCCTTTTTATTGATTATATTTTCTATCGAAAACAATTTTATCGATAAAATTTTTTCTCAAAATGCTTCTTATCGATAGCCTCCTCTACAAAAAATATAAAAATCGATTAATTTTTCTCCACAAAAACATGCTACCGGGAAACTACTCTATCAAATATTTTGTTATCGATATATGGTTGCTTCGAAAAACTTATTATCGATAAATTTTT
Source organism: Musca vetustissima (assembly GCF_032173495.1). Lineage (NCBI taxonomy): Eukaryota > Metazoa > Arthropoda > Insecta > Diptera > Muscidae > Musca > Musca vetustissima. Next base: position 12,262 of record NW_026887647.1, on the reverse strand, counting down.
CATTTGGAAAACTTTTTATCGATACAGGTTTTATTGGAAAAACTATTAGCGATCAACTTTTCCATAAAAACATTGTTATCGATTTTTTTCAAATTGTTATCGATCAAAATACTTGTTATCGACAATCTTCTCTACAAAAAAAATATCGTAATCGATTAATTTTTCTCTAGAAAAACCAGCTAACGAGAAACGTCACTATCAAAAATTTTATTATCGATAAAGCTTCCTTCGAAAATATCGATAAATCTTTTGAAACATTTGTTATCGATACACTTGAATTATCGATCATTTGTAAAACCAGTTTATCGAAAAAATTTTTTTCTAAAACAAAATTCGATAAAAAATTCGTTATCAATAAACTGTTTTTACAATCGATAATTTGTAGAAACAGTTTATCGATAAATTTTTTTACTTATAAATAATATTCCATACAAAAATTTTTATCGATAAATTGTTTGTACAAAAAAATTTTGTTATGGATAATTTGTAAAAACAGCTTATCGATAAAATTTTTTTGTAAAAAAAATCGAAAAAAAAAATTTGTTATCGATAAACTGTTTATAATCGATAATTTTTAGAAACAGTTTAACGAAAACATATATTATCGAATTTTCTTTACAAAAAAAAAAAAAAAAAAAAAGTGTGTTATCGATCACTTGTAAAAACAGTTTATTGATAACATTTTTTATACAAAATATTCAATATTTTTTTTTGTAAATTATCGATAAAATGTTAAAAAAAAATGTTTTATCGATCAAAAATATTTATCGATATTAAAATGTCTAAAAAAGAAAGTCGATAAAAAATGTGTAAATAAAAATATCGCTAACAATGAAAAACATGACCGATAACAAATGTTTCTAAAGAGATAAAAACATTTTCCCCAAAATATTAATAGATTTTAAAAAAAGGTTATCGATAACAAGCTTTTTATAAAAAATACCGTTATTCCTATTCTTGAAGAAACTTTTTTTTAACGATAATTTTTTTCGTGAAATGAATGTCGATAACGGGTTTTCTAAAAAAATTAAATCGATAATTTTTTTTGAAACGAAATTTTGCAAAAATTTTATTACCGACCACAAAAATATTTTATTATCGACTTATTTAAAAAAATATTTGTGTTATCGATAACCTTTTTTTCCAAAAAATTGTGTTATCGATTTTTTTCTAAAAAAAAATTATCGATATTTTGTTGATTTGAAACATTTAATCGATAATTTGTTTAGTGAAATGAATGTCGATAACGGGTTTTTCTAAAAAAAATTAAATCGATCTTTTTTTTTTTGAAACGAAATTTTGCCAAAATATTTTATTATCGACCACAAAAATATTTTATAATCGACCAATTTTAAAAAATATTTGTGTTATCGATAACATTTTTTTGCAAAAAATTGTGTTATCGATTTTTTTTTTATAAAAATACATTTTCGATAATTATCGATAATTTTTCTGATATAAAACATTATATTGATTTGTTAACGTTTTTTTTGCAAAAAATTGTGTTATCGATTTTTTTTTATAAAAATATATTATCGATAATTATCGATAATTTTTTTGATTTAAAGTAAAATTGTAAAATTTTAAGTAAAATTGTTATCGTTTAACTTTTCTTTAAAAATAATAATTTATCGATCACATTATCGATTGTATTTTCTTCAGGAAAATTTGTTATCGTTTAATTTTTTTCGATTAGTTTTTGTATGTAAACAATTTTTGTTATCGATTAGCATTTAAAGAAGACAATATGAGTCTATGCACATACTGCAAGAATCTACTCGATTTTACTATTTTCTTCGATATCTTGAAGGGAAAATTCGTTATCGTAGTAAAAAGTAGTCGATTCTTGCGGAACGGGAACAGACCATACATGTGAGTATTTTTTTCTTGATTATTTTTTTTCTTATCGAAATAGTTTTCTTTTGAAAAAAAAACTCGGTGGCGTATTTAAATTATTTTAAGTTTCAATTTTATCGCCGAGGACGACCTTCAAAATTTAACCTCAACCCAAAAAGTCTGAAACGAAAAAAAAACTTTTTGTTTTTATAAAACAATGATTCATTAGATGACTAAAAGAAATCGGATGGCAATTCAATCAGAATGTCGAAAATACAAATTACTCTGAGAGAAGAGTGCATTCCAATCAGAATTTTGGCATTCAATCTAAAATTAAGAAGACGATGATGATATAAATTACGGCACCGCACTTCGTGAGGAAAAAAAGACGAAAAAATTAGTCAAGAAAACAAGTTCAGGCGAAGGCGACGACTATTTGACGTCAAGTTGTTGGGTTGAAGAAGCAGAAGTCGAAGAAAAAATAAAAGAGGAAATTGTTTTCTATTGCAGAATCGATGGTAGCAAAACAAATCGAATTTAAAACACATGGCGTTTGGATTGTATCATTTTGCGGTATCCCACCACTAATTGACCTATACAAATAGCCATGTGTGTGTGTGAAGATGAGGAGGAGAAGGTAATATCCTCAAGTACCCTTCATTGAGGAAAGATAGAAAGAGACTCCATTGTATCACTTCGTGCCATGGCCTGCAATCCAATAACCAACCATTCCAATTAGAAGTCATTAGGATAGAACAATATTGCATCGATTTGATGCGAACCAAAAAGAAAAAATGAAAAACAGAAGTTGATAATTTATTGGATTGAGTGGCAGAACCGGCCAGGCCTTTGGCAGGCGATGTTTGGACACATGTTTTCCATTAAAGGAAAAATTTATGGAAAATATTATTTTCTTTTTTTTTTCTTACCGAGCAGCATTCCGCAAAACTCCACTCCCCAGTGCACCCCCCAAATAATCGAAGTTGTTTTTAATATTTTTTCTTTCTAGAAATTCCTCAGTAATGTCTTCTTCCTCTTCTTCTAGATTTTTTTGTTTTTGGATTTGTAATAAATTCCGCACAGGCCTTAAATGCAAATTAGTTTGGTTGGTGTGTGCGCGAAAAAAATCCGCACGCAAATTTTTTTTAATGCAAATACGGGTATTACAATATGACGACGGATGGATGGATGGAAGGAGACGACAACACCATCGATGTGAGCGACGACCCACCTAAATCCCAGTCAGTCAGCCAGAATTGTTGACAGCTGCTAAAATGGCACCAACCCGGCTGCTATTAGACAGTAGATCCGAGCCAGCCAGCCATTTACCCGGACGATTCAAAGCAAATCGATTGACTGGCTAGACATTGAGTAAATATTTATGGTTAGGCTTACTATGTGGTGGATAGACCCATTTATCGAAATTGGTAATCGAAGTGGGTGGGGTGTGAAACATTCTCTTAGGCAAGCGGGTAAAGAATTTTTCTCTTTTTCAAATTGGGAAGAGGAAGTTCGGAGTTATTGGAAATATTGTAAAAGAAAATAGGTCGAAATCGATTAAAAGATCTGACACAGGAATGTTTTATCGATATTTTTTCAACAAAGGAATTTTTATCGATATCGACCTTGAACCGATTATTCACGAAACTTAGCACACATCATTCTGGACTCAATGCAGTACAATATGCCAAATTTCGTGCAAATCAAAAGATGTATATCGGGACTTTGGTGTACCATTTACATAAAATCGGACGAAAATATACATGGGAGCTATATCTAAATCTGAACCGATTTTCACTAAACTTAGCACACATCATTCTAGAGTCAATGCAGTACACTATGCCAAATTTCGTGGAAATCGAATGATATATAGGGACTTTGGTGCACCATTTACTATAAATCGGATGAAAATATATATGGGAGCTATAGCTAAATCTGAACCGATTTCCACGAAACTTAGCACACATTATTTTACACCTAATTCAGTACGCTGTCCCAAATTTCGTGCAAATCGAAAGATATATAGGGACTTTGGTGCACCATTTACTTAAAATCGGATGCAAATATATATGGGAGCTATATCGAAATCTGAACAGATTTTCACTAAACTTAGCACACATCATTCTAGAGTCAATGCAGTACACTATGCCAAATTTCGTGGAAATCGAATGATATATAGGGACATTGGTGCACCATTTACATAAAATCGGATAAAAATATATATGGAAGCTATATCTAAATCTGAACCGATTTTCACGAAACTTAGCACACATCATTCTAGACTCAATGCAGTACACTATGCCAAATTTCGTGCAAATCGAATGATATATAGGGACATTGGTGCACCATTTACATTAAATCGGATGAAAATATATATGGGAGCTATATCGAAATCTGAACCGATTTTCACTAAACTTTGCACACATCATTCCAGACTCAATTCAGTGCGCTATGCCAAATTTCGTGCAAATCGAAAGATATATAGGATCATTGGTGCACCATTTACATAAAATCGGATGAAAATATATATGGGAGCTATATCGAAATCTGAACCGATTTCCACGAAACTTAGCACACATCATTCTAGACTCAATTCAGTACGCTGTGCCAAATTTCGTGCAAATCGAATGATATATAGGAACATTGGTGCACCATTTACATTAAATCGGATGAAAATATATATGGGAGCTATATCGAAATCTGAACCGATTTTCACTAAACTTTGCACACATCATTCCAGACTCAATTCAGTGCGCTATGCCAAATTTCGTGCAAATCGAAAGATATATAGGATCATTGGTGCACCATTTACATAAAATCGGATGAAAATATATATGGGAGCTATATCGAAATCTGAACCGATTTTCACTAAACTTTGCACACATCATTCCAGACTCAATTCAGTACGCTTTGCCAAATTTCGTGGCGATCGAATGATATATAGGGACTTTGGTGCACCATTTACATAAAATCGGACGAAAATATATATGGGAGCTATAGCTAAATCTGAACCGATTTCCACGAAACTTAGCACACATCATTCTAGACTCAATTCAGTACGCTATGCCAAATTTCGTGGCGATCGAGTGATATATAGGAGCATTGGTGCACCATTTACATAAAATCGGATGAAAATATATATGGGAGCTATATCGAAATCTGAACAGATTTTCACGAAACTTAGCACACATCATTCTAGACTCAATACAGTATATAAATTTCGTGGAAAGATATACAGAGACTTTGGTATACCATTTACATAAAATCGGATGAAAATATATATGGGAGCATTATCGAAATCTGGACCGATTTGGAAGAAACTTAGCACACATCAGTCAAGACCTAATTCAGTACGCTGAGCCAAATTTCGTGTAAATCGAATGATATATAGGGACATTGGTGCACCATTTACATAGAATCGGACGAAAATATACATGGGAGCTATATCTAAATCTGAACCGATTTTCACTAAACTTTGTACACATCATTTTAGACTCAATGCAGTACACTATTCCAAATTTCGTGTAAATCGAATGATATATAGGGACAATGGTCCACCATTTACATAAAATCGGACGAAAATATATATGGGAGCTATATCTAAATCTGGACCGATTTGCAGGAAACTTTGCACACATCATTCTTTACTCAATGCAGTACACTATGCCAAATTTCGTGGCGATCGAGTGATATATAGGGACTTTGGTGCACCATTTACTTAAAATCGGACGAAAATATATATGGAAGCTATATCTAAATGTGAACCGATTTTTCCCAATTTCAATAGGGATCGTCCTTGGGCCAAATAAATGAGCTGGGCCAAATTTCATCCAATTCGGATCATAAATGCGACCTGTACTATGTTTACAATTTAACACCAACAGACGGACAGACCGACGGACATGCATAAATCGACTTAGAAAGTGATTCTATGCATATTCTCAAAAGGAACCATGGATCTATCTCGATTCCTTTTGCCTGTTACAGACATATGCACAAAGACATAATACCCTGTACCACAGTGTGGTGAAGGGTATAATGTATTCCGATTTTTTCATATTCCATGTTATCGAAATATTCCGTAGCTGGAAAAATTGCGGAATATCTGTTCTTCTCTGGATGTCATTTTCCAATAAGAAAATCCCGCTCAGAGACCCCATTTCATTTTCTCCTCCATCTGCATCCATTTAGACTCCATGACACAGGTTGTAATTGTTTTTTTCTTCTCGAGTACCGTAGATAGATTATCGCTCATTTATTTCGATTATTATTATTTTGTTTTGCATTACAAATCTCCTCAGCTTCTACATATCGGTATCATCATCGACATCGCATCGACATTACAATTTCAATGAGGTTTTTTTTTGCCTATTGTGTTCGCTGCTATTTGACTTACATTTCCATTTAACGGGGTTATTATGAGGAATGTGTTAACAAACAATGCCAACAACAAAAACAACAACAACCACACAAAGGTGGTGGTGCAACACAACAACAACAATTGCAATAAATGGCAACAAAACAATAATAATTGCATGCCACCACCATCAGAAGCGACTGCCGGTCGGTCGCTATTGTGCATTTAAATATTCCATTAGATGTGGTCTCGTCGGCCGATGATATCGATCGAGGAGGGAGGGGGCCCAGCATCACAGATTTTGTTACCATTTTTGCAGAGGTCGATCGGTCGGTCGGTTTATTGTTTCCGATAGATACGGAATCTATGCCAACACACAAAAATAATAACTTCAAACTGTTTGTTTGTTGTCTATGATGTTGCCGATGATGATGACGACTTCGATGATGATGCAATCGTCGTCAATGGTATCGAAAAAAAAAGGCAAACGAACGGGGTGTCAAACAATCAAGAGATAATTTAACGTGTTTGTGCGATTAACGTTTATGTCTCTTTACTTGGATAGTTGCTATTCGATAAAATTTTTTCAAAAATTTTCGATAATTATTTTCCATGTTTTCTATAGAAAAAATTGATCGATAAAAATTATGGAACAAAATTTCGATAATAAATATCAAAAAAAAATAATCGATAAGAAATATCGAAAAAATTATAAGAAAAAATTTCGATAACACTTATCGAAAACATTTTCGATAACACTCATCAAAAACATTTTCGATAACACTTATCAAAAACATTTTCGATAACAATTATCGAAAACATTTTCGATAATAATAATCAGAAACATTTTCGATAACAATTATCGAAATAATTTTCGATAACAAATTATCTACAATTATTTTTCCATGTTTTTTATAGAAAAATTGATCGATAAAAATTATGGAACAAATTTTTGATAACAATTATCGAAAATTTTTCAATAACAATTATTAAAAAAACGTTAACAGTTATCAAACAATTTCGATAACAATTATAGAAAAATTATCGATAACAATTATCGAAAATTTTTCGATAATAAGATTGAAAACATATTATCGATAATTATTTTTTGCATGTTTTCTATAAAACAATTGATCAAAATTATCAAAAATTTTTCCAAAAAATAAATTTTTTTTTGGAAAAAATTTCCATAACAATTAACAAATATTTTTTGATAACAATTATCAAAAGCATTTTCGATAATAATTATCTACAATTTTTCAATGGATAGTTGTATGGTGTTGTTAATTGCTATTCGATAACAAAATTGAAAACAAATTATCGATAATTATTTTTTCCATGATTTCTTCAGAAAAATTGATCGATAAAATTATGGAACAAATTTTCGATAACAATTATCGAATAATTTTCGGAAAATTTTCAATAATAATTATTAAAAAATCGATAACAGCTATCGAACAAATTTCGAAGAAATTTTAGATAATAATTAACGAACATTTTTTGATAACAATTATCGATAACAAATTATCGATAATTATTTCTTCCATGCTTTCTATAGAAAAATTGATCGATAAAAATTATGGAACAAATTTTCAATAACAATTATCGAAAATTTTTCAAAAATAATAATTTAAAAATAAATCGATAACAGTTATCGAAAAGTTTCGATAGCTATTATCGAAAATTTTTCGATTGATAGTTTTATGGTGTTGTTAATTACTATTCGATAAAAAAAGTTGAAACCAAATTATCGATAATTATTGTTTCCATGTTTTTTATAAAAAAAAATTGATCGATCAAAATTATCAAAAACGTTTCAGTAACAATTATTAAAAAAATCGATAACAGTTATCGAAAAAATTTCGATAATTAACAAATATTTTTTGATAACAATTATCGAAAATATTTTCGATAATAATTACCTAAAATTTTTCAATGGATAGTTGTATGGGTTTGTTAATTGCTATTCGATAACAAAATTGAAAACAAATTATCGATAATTATTTTTTTTGGAATATTAAAAAAATATAGGTAACGCAGAAAAATTGATCGATAAAATTATGAAACAAATTTTCGATAACAATTATCGAAAAATTTTCCATAATTGTTATCGAAAAGTTTTCGATAACAATTTTTAAAAAATCGATAACAGTTATCGAAAAAATTCGATAACAATTTTTTAAAAATTTTTCGATAACAATTATCTAAAAAAATTTTGATGACAATTATCGAAACCTTTTTTGATAACAATTGTCCAGAAATTGTCCGATAACGATATTTTTCAAAAAAAGTTAATCGATAACACATATTTCTATAGAAAAATTTTGCCGATAACACAGTTATCAATAGACATATTTAGCGATAAAAATCGTGTAATTGATCCATAATAGTTTTTTTCGATAAAATTTGTCTGATATTTTTTTTAATTTTTTGGAAAAAATTTTGATAAATTGTTATCGAAATGTTTCAATAATATTTTTTTCCAAAAAAATCGATAATACAAAATTTCCGTAGAAAAATTTATCGATAACAATTTTTTCAAGAGACAAATTGATTGATAAAAAATCTTCGATAACATTTTAATTAAAAAAAAAAAAAAAAAAATATATATATATATATATAAAAGAAATTATAGAAAAAAAACTTCGATAACAATGCATTCAAATAAATTTAAAATCTTAATTTTCCTATCGATAACTGGATCGATAAAAGCCTTTTTAAAATATTAATAACAACATTTTCAGTACACATGATAATCGGTAGCAATATTTTTCGTGGCAAAACTTATCGATAGCAATTTTTATCTTGTTAAAAGGCACATGTAATCATGCCCCTACCCTCCTTCTGAACTAGCAAATGAGTTACTGGAGTCTCTAACTTCCGCCACAATAACAACAACTAAATTGTTGATATTATGTAAACAAATTAGGCAACGATTTTAGATACTAAAAACACACACACACATACAAATGGAAAGACACACACACAAAGATAAAAATTTTCTTTTTGGAGTTTTCATTACAATTTACACGACGGAACTTCTGTAAAAGAAAAAAAGAAGCAAAAATGAAAACCTCTACTATCGAAGGGATTGAGGAGAGGGAGGAGTGTGTTAGCTTAACAACCGTCACAAAAGTCATTGCCATTTGTCCTTCCCCTGACCCCTATAAATAAACACACATCAAACGGAGAAAAAGAGAGCCACAAAGGAAAGGAACCAGAATCTCTTGTTTAAAAGGTTCTGGTCACCGAAAAAACCAACCCTGGTGGAAAAAACAAGGCAAACAAAGGAAAAAAACACAGGGAAAACAACAACAACAAAAGTAATGAAATAAAAGTGGTCACGCAAACATGCTTTCATGCTTCACCCGCATACAAACACATTTGTCAAGCTCTTGGGAAAAATGGGGCGATTTTTTGATGAGTCCACAGAAGAGTTTTGGATTAAATGTGATTTTTTTTTGAGTTGGTAAGAGAAAAGGATGTCTTTATTAAAAAAATGTTGTTGTGTAACTTGATATCCTTTGTTGTTGTGAAACTAGATATCCTGCCTTATTAAAGGCACCTCGTTTAAATTTTTCTTCTTAGGCTTTCGAAGTAAAAGGCCATTATGCAAATTATGTTAACCATAAAATCAAGAAAGTTGGTAAGATGGCAAGGCAAGGAGTCGGCAAGAAGGATAATATATTAAATGGATTTTGTTCTTGAAACAGATTCTTGTTGAAGGATATCCTTTTTATTTGATTAAACCATCACGCACTCCTCTTCCACTATGCTCTGCTTGAAAGGAGTCAATAGGCTTTGATTGCTTGACAATAAATTCTTTTGATTTATGAGGGGAAGCAGGGGGTTTCTATAAAGACTTGAAGATTCTATAAAGGTCTCTATAAAGACCTGGGGTCTCTATAAAGACCTGGTGTCTCTATAAAGACCTGGGGTCTCTATAAAGACCTGGTGTCTCTATAAAGACCTGGGGTCTCTATAAAGACCTGGGGTCTCTATAAAGACCTGGGGTCTCTATAAAGACCAATTGGTCTCTATAAAGACCTGGTGTCTCTATAAAGACCAATTGGTCTCTATAAAGACCTGGGGTCTCTATAAAGACCAATTGGTCTCTATAAAGACCTGGGGTCTCTATAAAGACCTGGGGTCTCTATAAAGACCTGGGGTCTCTATAAAGACCTGGGGTCTCTATAAAGACCTGGGGTCTCTATAAAGACCAATTGGTCTCTATAAAGACCAATTGGTCTCTATAAAGACCTGGGGTCGTTATAAAGACCAATTGGTCTCTATAAAAACCTGGGGTCTCTATAAAGACCAATTGGTCTCTATAAAGACCTGGGGTCTCTATAAAGACCAATTGGTCTCTATAAAGACCTGGGGTCTCTATAAAGACCAATTGGTCTCTATAAAGACCTGGGGTCTCTATAAAGACCAATTGGTCTCTATAAAGACCTGGGGTCTCTATAAAGACCAATTGGTCTCTATAAAGACCTGGGGTCTCTATAAAGACCAATTGGTCTCTATAAAGACCTGGGGTCTCTATAAAGACCAATTGGTCTCTATAAAGACCTGGGGTCTCTATAAAGACCTGGGGTCTCTATAAAGACCTGGGGTCTCTATAAAGACCTGGGGTCTCTATAAAGACCAATTGGTCTCTATAAAGACCTGGGGTCTCTATAAAGACCAATTGGTCTCTATAAAGACCTGGGGTCTCTATAAAGACCAATTGGTCTCTATAAAGACCTTGGGTCTCTATAAAGACCTGGGGTCTCTATAAAGACCAATTGGTCTCTATAAAGACCTGGGGTCTCTATAAAGACCAATTGGTCTCTATAAAGACCTGGGGTCTCTATAAAGACCAATTGGTCTCTATAAAGACCTGGGGTCTCTATAAAGACCAATTGGTCTCTATAAAGACCTGGGGTCTCTATAAAGACCAATTGGTCTCTATAAAGACCTGGGGTCTCTATAAAGACCAATTGGTCTCTATAAAGACCTGGGGTCTCTATAAAGACCAATTGGTCTCTATAAAGACCTGGGGTCTCTATAAAGACCAATTGGTCTCTATAAAGACCTGGGGTCTCTATAAAGAACAAAACATGTCTCTATAAAGACCTGGGGTCTCTATAAAGACCAATTGGTCTCTATAAAGACCTGGGGTCTCTATAAAGACCAATTGGTCTCTATAAAGACCTGGGGTCTCTATAAAGACCAATTGGTCTCTATAAAGACCAATTGGTCTCTATAAAGACCTGGGGTCTCTATAAAGACCTGGGGTCTCTATAAAGACCAATTGGTCTCTATAAAGACCTGGGGTCTCTATAAAGACCTGGGGGTCGTTATAAAGACCAATTGGTCTCTATAAAGACCTGGGGTCTCTATAAAGACCAATTGGTCTCTATAAAGACCTGGGGTCTCTATAAAGACCAATTGGTCTCTATAAAGACCTGGGGTCTCTATAAAGACCAATTGGTCTCTATAAAGACCTGGGGTCTCTATAAAGACCAATTGGTCTCTATAAAGACCTGTGGTCGTTATAACGACCAATTGGTCTCTATAAAGACCTGGGGTCTCTATAAAGACCAATTGGTCTCTATAAAGACCTGGGGTCTCTATAAAGACCAATTGGTCTCTATAAAGACCTGGGGTCTCTATAAAGACCTGGGGTCTCTATAAAGACCAATTGGTCTCTATAAAGACCTGGGGTCTCTATAAAGACCAATTGGTCTCTATAAAGACCAATTGGTCTCTATAAAGACCTGGGGTCTCTATAAAGACCAATTGGTCTCTATAAAGACCTGTAAAGACCTTGGTCTTTATAAAGACCCATGGGTCTCTATAAAGACCTGGGGTCTCTATAAAGACCAATTGGTCTCTATAAAGACCTGGGGTCTCTATAAAGACCAATTGGTCTCTATAAAGACCTGGGGTCTCTATAAAGACCAATTGGTCTCTATAAAGACCTGGGGGTCGTTATAAAGACCAATTGGTCTCTATAAAGACCTGGGGGTCGTTATAAAGACCAATTGGTCTCTATAAAGACCTGGGGTCTCTATAAAGACCAAT